>NC_091390.1:3052935-3147935 GCF_038502225.1 Cherax quadricarinatus
AGTCCCTCTAGGATTTTCCAGGTGTATATAATCATGTATCTCTCCCTCCTGCGTTCCAGGGAATACAGGTTTAGGAACCTCAAGCGCTCCCAGTAATTGAGGTGTTTTATCTCCGTTATGCGCGCCGTGAAAGTTCTCTGTACATTCTCTAGGTCGGCAATTTCACCTGCCTTGAAAGGTACTGTTAGTGTGCAGCAATATTCCGGCCTAGATAGAACAAGTGACCTGAAGAGTGTCATCATGGGCTTGGCCTCCCTAGTTTTGAAAGTTCTCATTATCCATCCTGTCGTTTTTCTAGCAGATGCGATTGATACAATGTTATGGTCCTTGAAGGTGAGATCCTCCGACATGATCACTCCCAGGTCTTTGACGTTGGTGTTTCGCTCTATTTTGTGGCCAGAATTTGTTTTGTACTCTGATGAAGATTTAATTTCCTCGTGTTTACCATATCACAATAACGATAGTGAAATAATTAAAAAATATAATCATAATAATCATACTTATAATCATAATTATAATCTTAATAATGATCATAATTATAATAATGATCATAATTATAATCATAATTATCATCAAAATTATAGTAATAATCATAATTATAATAAAAATTATCATAATTATTATCAAAATTATAATCATAATTATCAAAATTATAATCATAATTATCAAAATTATAATCATAATTATAATCAAGATTATAATCATAATTATAATCATAATTATAATCATAATTATAATCAAAATTATAATCATAATTATAATCATAATTATAATCATAATTATAATCAAGATTATAATCAAGATTATAATCAAAATAATCATAATTATAATCAAAATTATAATCATAATTATAATCAAAATTATAATCATAATTATAATCATAATTATAATCATAATTATAATCATAATTATAATCATAATTATAATCATAATTATAATCATAATTATAATCAAAATTATAATCAAAGTTATAATCATAATCATAATTATACTCAATTATAATCATAATAATTTAATATTTTTCTTTTTTCTCTAAGGTTATGTGGGTGATGGTCGTGGGTACAG
This sequence comes from Cherax quadricarinatus, assembly GCF_038502225.1. Taxonomy (NCBI): domain Eukaryota; kingdom Metazoa; phylum Arthropoda; class Malacostraca; order Decapoda; family Parastacidae; genus Cherax; species Cherax quadricarinatus. The sequence goes on from NC_091390.1 coordinate 3,054,001, forward strand.
CCCTCCCGGACCTGTTGCCCTGCCCCTGACGCCCTCACCAGACGCCCACGGTCGAGCCCTCACGCCCACGGAGAGCCTCAATGGGTTATCCCCCTGTGGGCTGGTATCCCTGGCCCCCTTGTGCCCACAGTACGACCCTAGGGGTGAGGAAGAACCAATCAACCTGACGACCAGGCCCACGGCTCTCTACGACCGTCCACCAGAGGACCTGACTACAGCCCATGCTATACTCGACCTGTCGACCGCAAGAGTAGCCGAATATTCACCTCCCCATACTCCACCATCCCCCCATGATTACCATTCGCTACCTCACCCATCGCCGCAGCCGCTACCGCAAGCGTACCATCTGCATAGCGGGGATAGCGGGGGTTTGGAACGACCAACGGAGCATGGTACACCGAAGCCATGTACGGTAGCTTATACGTACGAGGCTTTCTTCGTTAGCGATGGGAGATCGAAGCGACGAGGCGGCGAAGGTACGGAGAAGCCGCGGTACACGTGTTCTGAATGCGGTAAGCACTACGCGACCTCCTCCAATCTCTCGCGGCACAAACAGACGCATCGCGACCTCGACTCCGGCAACGCACGTCGCTGCCACGTCTGCGGGAAGGCGTACGTCAGCATGCCGGCACTTGCCATGCACGTGTTGACGCATAACCTGACGCATCGGTGCGGCGTGTGCGGCAAAGCGTTCTCTCGTCCCTGGTTGCTACAAGGCCACATGCGCTCACACACAGGAGAGAAGCCTTTCGGGTGCGCTCACTGCGGTAAGTCCTTCGCCGACCGATCCAATCTGCGCGCACACATGCAGACGCATTCCCAGCTCAAGAACTTCATGTGTAAACGCTGTAACAAGTCGTTCGCTCTCAAGTCGTACCTCAACAAACACTACGAGTCAGCGTGTTTCAAGGACATGCCTTTGCCTTCCACCTCTCCTGAGCCTTTGGAGGTGGACACGACCTAGCTGTGCCGCCCTCCAGGTCATCTGCCTGAACCGTACAAACCCACCGTCCCGACCCACGCCCACGCCCGCCGCCCAGTAATCTACTCCCGCGCGGCTCTGAAGGCTTAGCCAGGGCCTTGGTTCCCAACCAAACCAGGGAGGGTCCTGAAGAAATGGGCTTCAAGCACACAAGATCCCGTCGAAGATGCTCAGACGGCTTTTATTCTCGTCAAAACTTCTAAAAGTCACAAATTTCCAGCTAAAAGGCTCTAAGACGTCACAGATTACGTCACAGAGCCTTTAAAACCTCCCGATAGGGCTTAGCCTGGGAGGAAGAACTCAGGTTTGGTTAACAAAGTTGGTGACGGCGTCGCCTCTCTGTAAATGATCAAAAATTGCTGTTATTTAGATATTGTTGTCATCTTTATTCGACAGTCCAAAGTTGAGGGGATAAAGGTGAATTTTTAGATTCTCTCGGAAGATCAAAAGTATTGTAAATTTACCTGAGGACAGGGCGAGTAGGGTACTTCCAGAGGCACACAACTCACACCTCCGGGAGCAACCCACTTTTCAAACGCTCTGGCCACCGGGTTTTGCGAAGCTCCCCTGACGTCACAGTAACTCTTAGTGTAGGATGAATGAGACTATTTATTGCCTATTAATTGTTACTATTAAGGTTATTTTTTTGCGTTTCCAGCCGCCCTATTTGATGATATTTTCAAGGGTGCCCTGTTTCGTAAACAACGAATAACTTCAACGACCAAAGGGTCATGTAATTCCTGCATGTAAATAACTTTGTATAGACTATTGAATCTCTCTTAACTCCTTACGTACATTCTCATAAAGACGTTCCAAAACAGACAAAACTGAGCTGCATTTGGAGTTGACAAGTGTTTCTTAGTCTCGTAGGCTAGATTAAGATGATCCAATTCTATTAAGATACTGCATAGCGATAAGTATTTTTTTCAAATCTACATATACAAGCCAAATAATAGAGTATATTTGATCATAGCCTTAGAACGCTTTCAAAAGTCTTTCTAAGAAGTTAAGTTTCCTTTGGATTATTTCGGGTTGAGAGGGTTAGTACAGTCTGAGCTGACCAGGAGGAAGGACAGGAACACCACCGTCATCCTAGATGATATTCTTACTCAGCATTTTCGTTTTAAAGATATATCTCAAATTTTTAGCTTAATTCCCACAATTTTTGATCAAAAATCATATCATATATACATTTATATATAAACAAACTAAATAAAAACAGATTCGTAAAAAAAGTCAAACTACATTATATATATATATATATATATATATATATATATATATATATATATATATATATATATATATATATATATATATATATATATATATATATCGTGTCCATAATAGTAAATTTATTTTTGGTATATCTAAGAATATTTTATAGGGTCGTGTTTCTGTGTTCCCTCTGGACTCTGAACTGTCTGCCACTACTCTGCCCTGTTAAGTGTGCTCTAGTCGAGTCGCCCGCGGCACATACTTAAATAGCAAATACTTATACTTAACTATAGTGATTAATATAGGACGGAGTCTGGTACATGGCAGTCTTGATGACGCCAGTGATCGAGGCAAATAATTGAAGTAATGGGTGGTGTTTTATGGCCTTAAATCCATTTTCCGTATTTATGGTTTCAAATAATCGATGTATCTTACAATTTTATGTCCTGTGTATCTCGGGTATTACAAACCGGTTTCGAATGCAATGTGAACCACAAAAGTTACAATTATCTGTACGAAAGGTAAATCCTAAGTGCTTAAGAGAGTTTTAGAAACGTGGAACCAAATAATGATCTCTGGAAAACTGGTTCAGTGTATAACACACGCGTGCACACACACACACACACACACACACACACACACACATGTTTTTATAACACACTGGCCGTCTCCAACGTAGGTAAGATGTCTCTAAAAACAAGAAACACCATGACCATCATTCATACAAAGGCTGTCTTGCTAGAAGAGTGCTAATATCACAGGTTAGATGAATTTCCAAACTGAGAACTCCTCTACCCATCCTTCCGTCCACCCCATATTTATATACCCTCTTAGTTACCCTATTTTTCTATATTATTGCACAATTGCAACCAAATTCCACCACCAACTTTTGCAATTTCTCTTAAGAATCTCCCAAAACAAGAATGTTATTAAAAAAAACAGTAGCAACTTAACTAGGGGTATACATACACCTTGTGGGTATAGGTACCTAATAATGGGGTATAGAAACCACATAATGGGGGTATGGAACTATTGTGTTGCTGGCTATCCATTTGTAAAGTAAAACAAAGCTTTTGACATCTTTTGACATCTTTTGAAGTCATCACTTTGTATCAAATTCTTTATCTTTCAATCCCACACCTCTCAACACCTCAGCATTCACTTCTCTTAAAATTCCATGTAAAACTCTTAAAACTCCCAGTAAAAGTAGGCCTAAGGCCACCTTTTACTGGGAAATCTCCCTCTCTCCTACATACTCTCACCTGAGCCACAAATATCTTCATACACATTCTTCACTGCTTCAGTAACCTACTACATAGTTCATGCATTTGCAACATCTGCCACATTGTTCCCCATCCACCCTGTCATATACCTCATCTAAATTTATACAGCAAAAATTTCTTCACAATTATCTAAGTATTGTTCACTTATATCCTTCACTGTAAAAACTTGGTCTACATGCTCCCTAACCTATCTAAATCCTCCTTGCTCAACTGCGATCCTGTTCTCTTTCTTACTCTTAATTCTTTCCATAATTCTATCATATCCAACATCTTATTTCCCTATAATTTTTACTCTCTCTTATCCTCATTTTCTTTAATGCAGAGGAACTATGCATTCTCTCTCACTCTTTCATGCGTATGTTGAACAAATTCTCCAAAACTATAATCCCACATCCTTTAATTTTTTTTTGTCTTCATCCCATTAATCCCAGCTGCTTTAACACCTTATATTCTTTCCACAGCTTCACGCACCTTCCCCACACTCGCATCCGGGTCTTCCTCACTCCTAAAAGGTGTTATACCTCCCTGCCCAATGTACAAAATCACTGCCTCTCTCTTAATCAACAATTAACGGCTCCTCAAATTATTCCCTCCCTTTTCCTAATACCTCCAACTCCCCATCTTTGTTTTTAGTGTTATATTCATTCTTCTCTTTATCTTTCGAAAATTTGTAACCTAATGTGAATATTTCTCATTTTCAACAAAATATGTTGATTAAAACCTCACTCATCTCTCCATGGCTCTTGTTTTACACCTCCTGGAAGCCCAGAAGCCTTCAGAGTTTTAACTGAAGCCAATTTGCTTACGCCACAGAGGTTATGGTACCCTAACACCACAAGAGATCTATTTATACATACATATATATACATTAGAGGCACTTACACACACACACACATTAAAAGAAAGTTCTCTCTCACACTTGACTCTCTCTCCCTTACCTCTTCTGTAATGGCTATTGCGTATCTCACCATCCTCAGTGAGGGATCAACCTGATACTCTAATAGCCTCATTAAGCTGTGACAAGATGTATATGACAATTACCAGACTGTCGCGTTCCAAGCGAACCCTCTCTCAGTCTGCAGGAGAGAGAGAGAGAGAGAGAGAGAGAGAGAGAGAGAGAGTGCTTCTCTACGCTATCAATTTTGATTTCACTCCCTCCTTTCTTTTCTCTTTCCATTCTCTTCAAAACAAGAGGTGAAGGGAGGAACTGCATCTTCCACCAGATAACAGAAACATGCTTCCCTAGATAGCAAAATCATGCAGTAGATAGCAATATCATCCACTAGATAGCAACATCTCCCACTAGACACCAGCATCTCCCACTAGACATCAGCATCTCCCACTAGACATCAGCATCTCCCACTAGACACCAGCATCTCCCACTAGACACCAGCATCTCCCACTAGACACCAGCATCTCCCACTAGACACCAGCATCTCCCACTAGACACCAGCATCTCCCACTAGACACCAGCATCCCCCCACTAGACACCAGCATCTCCCACTAGACACCAGCATCTCCCACTAGACACCAGCATCTCCTACTAGGCACCAGCATCTCCCACTAGACACCAGCATCTCCCACTAGACACCAGCATCTCCCACTAGACACCAGCATCCCCCCACTAGACACCAGCATCTCCCACTAGACACCAGCATCCCCCACTAGACACCAGCATCCCCCACTAGACACCAGCATCCCCCCACTAGACATCAGCATCTCCCACTAGACACCAGCATCCCCCACTAGACATCAGCATCTCCCACTAGACACCAGCATCTCCCACTAGACACCAGCATCCCCCACTAGACATCAGCATCCCCCACTAGACACCAGCATCTCCCACGAGACACCAGCATCTCCCACTAGACACCAGCATCCCCCCACTAGACACCAGCATCTCCCACGAGACACCAGCATCTCCCACTAGACACCAGCATCCCCCCACTAGACACCAGCATCCCCCCACTAGACACCAGCATCTCCCACTAGACACCAGCATCTCCCACTAGACACCAGCATCCCCCACTAGACATCAGCATCCCCCACTAGACACCAGCATCCCCCACTAGACACCAGCATCCCCCACTAGACATCAGCATCTCCCACTAGACACCAGCATCCCCCACTAGACATCAGCATCCCCCACTAGACACCAGCATCTCCCACTAGACACCAGCATCCCCCACTAGACATCAGCATCCCCCACTAGACACCAGCATCTCCCACTAGACACCAGCATCCCCCACTAGACATCAGCATCCCCCACTAGACACCAGCATCCCCCACTAGACACCAGCATCCCCCACTAGACATCAGCATCCCCCACTAGACACCAGCATCTCCCACTAGACATCAGCATCCCCCACTAGACACCAGCATCCCCCACTAGACACCAGCATCCCCCACTAGACATCAGCATCTCCCACTAGACACCAGCATCCCCCACTAGACATCAGCATCCCCCACTAGACACCAGCATCTCCCACTAGACACCAGCATCCCCCACTAGACATCAGCATCTCCCACTAGACACCAGCATCCCCCACTAGACATCAGCATCCCCCACTAGACATCAGCATCCCCCACTAGACACCAGCATCTCCCACTAGACACCAGCATCCCCCACTAGACACCAGCATTTCCCACTAGACACCAGCATCTCCCACTAGACACCAGCATCCCCCACTAGACATCAGCATCTCCCACTAGACACCAGCATCTCCCACTAGACACCAGCATCCCCCACTAGACATCAGCATCCCCCACTAGACACCAGCATCTCCCACTAGACACCAGCATCCCCCACTAGACATCAGCATCCCCCACTAGACACCAGCATCTCCCACTAGACACCAGCATCCCCCACTAGACACCAGCATTTCCCACTAGACACCAGCATCCCCCACTAGACACCAGAATCCCCCACTAGACACCAGAATCCCCCACTAGACACCAGCATCTCCCACTAGACACCAGCATCTCCCACTAGACACCAGCATCCCCCACTAGACACCAGCATCTCCCACTAGACACCAGCATCCCCCACTAGACACCAGAATCCCCCACTAGACACCAGCATCCCCCACTAGACACCAGAATCCCCCACTAGACACCAGCGTCTCCCACTAGACACCAGCATCCCCCACTAGACACCAGCATCTCCCACTAGACATCAGCATCCCCCACTAGACACCAGCATCCCCCACTAGACGCCAGCATTTCCCACTAGACACCAGCATCCCCCACTAGACACCAGAATCCCCCCTAGACACCAGCATCCCTCACTAGACACCAGCATCTCCCACTAGACACCAGCATCCCCCACTAGACACCAGCATCCAACACTAGACACCAGCATCCCCCACTAGACACCAGAATCCCCTAGACACCAGCATCCCCCACTAGACACCAGCATCCCCCACTAGACACCAGCATCTCACACTAGACACCAACATCCCCCACTAGACACCAGCATCCCCCACTAGACACCAGCATCTCCCACTAGACACCAGCATCCCCAACTAGACACCAGCATCCCCAACTAGACACCAGCATCTCCCAGTTGACACCAGCATCTCCCACTAGACACCAGCATCCCCAACTAGACACCAGCATCCCCCACTAGACACCAGCATCCCCAACTAGACACCAGCATCTCCCACTAGACACCAGCATCCCCCACTAGACACCAGCATCTCCCACTAGACACCAGCATCCCCCACTAGACACCAGCATCCCCCACTAGACACCAGCATCTCCCACTAGACACCAGCATCCCCAACTAGACACCAGCATCCCCAACTAGACACCAGCATCTCCCAGTTGACACCAGCATCTCCCACTAGACACCAGCATCCCCAACTAGACACCAGCATCCCCCACTAGACACCAGCATCCCCAACTAGACACCAGCATCTCCCACTAGACACCAGCATCCCCCACTAGACACCAGCATCTCCCACTAGACACCAGCATCCCCCACTAGACACCAGCATCCCCCACTAGACACCAGCATCTCCCACTAGACACCAGCATCCCCAACTAGACACCAGCATCCCCAACTAGACACCAGCATCCCCCACTAGACACCAGCATCCCCAACTAGACACCAGCATCTCCCACTAGACACCAGCATCCCCCACTAGACACCAGCATCCCCAACTAGACACCAGCATCCCCAACTAGACACCAGCATCCCCAACTAGACACCAGCATCCCCAACTAGACACCAGCATCCCCAACTAGACACCAGCATCCCCAACTAGACACCAGCATCCCCCACTAGACACCAGCATCCCCAACTAGACACCAGCATCCCCAACTAGACACCAGCATCCCCAACTAGACACCAGCATCTCCAACTAGACACCAGCATCCCCAACTAGACACCAGCATCCCCAACTAGACACCAGCATCTCCAACTAGACACCAGCATCCCCAACTAGACACCAGCATCCCCAACTAGACACCAGCATCACACACTAGTAGGTCAATAACACAAGTGCAACTCAAGTAACATCTTACAGTGGCAACGTTTCGCTCTCCAGGAGCATTATCAAGCCGTTGCAAACAAACACACAGACGGTAATACACATGCGAGGAAAACACTCATGATTTAAGACAAAAACAAAATCCCTTTTTCACTTTTCTTTCTCGTTTTAGTGAAATCAAGTAATTTTTCCAGCTTTTTTTTTTTTTTTTTTTTTTTTGGGGGGGGGGGGGGTTACCCTCAAGCAAATTATCTTCAACCCTTTCTTGCTCTCAAACAGTGGTCTAAAACCGGGCGAAACGCTGTTAGAATGTTCCTCTAAGTGTTATTTTTTGGTGAACCGTTCCAGTTACGGTAGTGTGACGTTCCAGCCAGGGTAGTGTGACGTTCCAGCCAGGGTAGTGTGGCGTTCCAGCCAGGGTAGTGTGACGTTCCAGCCAGGGAAGTGTGGCGTTCCAGCCAGGGTAGTGTGACGTTCCAGCCAGGGTAGTGTGGCTTTCCAGCCAGGGTAGTGTGGCGTTCCAGCCAGGGTAGTGTGACGTTCCAGCCAGGGTAGTGTGGCGTTCCAGCCAGGGTAGTGTGGCGTTCCAGCCAGGGTAGTGTGGCGTTCCAGCCAGGGTAGTGTGACGTTTCAGCCAGGGTAGTGTGACGTTCCAGCCAGGGTAGTGTGACGTTCCAGCCAGGGTAGTGTGACGTTCCAGTCAGGGAAGTGTGGCGTTCCAGCCAAGGAATTGTGACGTTTCAGCCAGGGTATTGTGAAGTTCCAGCCAGGGTAGTGTGACGTTCCAGTCAGGGTACTGCGACGTTCCAGCCAAGGAATTGTGACGTTTCAGCCAGGGTATTGTGAAGTTCCAGCCTGGGTATTGTGAAGTTCCAGCCAGGGTATTGTGACGTTCCAGCCAGGGCATTGTGACGTTCCAGCCAGGGCATTGTGACGTTCCAGCCAGGGTATTGTGACGCTCAAGTCAGGGTATTGTGACGTTCAAGCCAGGGTATTGCGACGTTCCAGCCTGGGTATTGTAAATGTTCCAGCTAGGGTATTGTGACGTTCCAGCCTGGGTATTGTGACGTTCCAGCCAGGGTACAGTGACGTTCCAGCCAGGGTATTGTGACGTTCCAGCCTGGGTATTGTAAACGTTCCAGCTAGGGTATTGTGACGTTCCAGCCTGGGTATTGTGACGTTCCAGCCAGGGTACTGTGACGTTCCAGCCAGGGTATTGTGACGTTCCAGCCAGGGTATTGTGACGTTCCAGCCAGGGTATTGTGAAGTTCCAGCCAGGGTATTGTGACGTTGTTCCAGCCAGGGTATTGTGACGTTCCAGCCAGGGTATTGTGACGTTCCGGCCAGGACATTGTGACGTTCCAGCCAGGGTATTGTGACGTTCCAGCCAGGGTATTGTGTCGTTCCAGCCAGGGTATTGTGTCGTTCCAGCCAGGGTATTGTGTCGTTCCAGCCAGGGTATTGAGAGGAGTTTGAGGTAATCAGTCCCTCACTCTGGAGTCGTTGTGTTTAGTTCATCAGTCTTCTTAAATTGTTTTAAGCATACTTCTAATATTCTTATCTTCTCCAGGCTGGGGACTGATCACCTCAAACTCATCCTTATCTTCCATCTTTCCTCTCTGTATTGGACTGAGGAAGCCATTTGTTGGTGGAACGTACCCACAGTATCGCCAAATGTTGAAAACGTTTGGGACATTTATCACCTGTAGTGATGGACCAGCCCTCAAGGACCAGCCCTCAAGGACCAGCCCTCAAGGACCAGCCCTCAAGGACCAGCCCTCATGGATCAGCCCTCATGGATCAGCCCTCATGGATCAGCCCTCATGGACCTGACCTCATGGACCAGCTCACAAGGACCAGCCCTCAAGGACCAGCCCTCAAGGACCAGCCCTCATGGATCAGCCCTCATGGACCAGCCCACAAGGACCAGCCCACAAGGACCAGCCCTCAAGGACCAGCCCTCAAGGACCAGCCCTCATGGATCAGCCCTCATGGACCTGACCTCATGAACGTGTCCTCAGGGATTAGCCCTCAAGGGCCAGTTAAAGGTCGCTGATTTGCCAGACCTAAATATTTCATCTTCTGAGATCCACTGATATCAGTTTAGTGATTAAATTATCAGGCTGATGTTTAGTGCTTGTGACGCCGCTGGTGTGTGTGGCTGTCAGCTGCTGGCTCAGTTTGGTGTGTGTGGCTGTCAGCTGCTGGCTCAGTTTGGTGTGTGTGGCTGTCAGCTGCTTGCTCAGTTTGGTGTGTGTGGCTGTCAGCTGCTTGCTCAGTTTGGTGTGTGTGGCTGTCAGCTGCTGGCTCAGTTTGGTGTGTGTGGCTGTCAGCTGCTGGCTCAGTTTGGTGTGTGTGGCTGTCAGCTGCTGGCTCAGTTTGGTGTGTGTGGCTGTCAGCTGCTGGCTCATTTTGGTGTGTGGCTGTCAGCTGCTGGCTCATTTTGGTGTGTGGCTGTCAGCTGCTGGCTCATTTTGGTGTGTGGCTGTCAGCTGCTGGCTCGTTTTGGTGTGTGGCTGTCAGCTGCTGGCTCGTTTTGGTGTGTGGCTGTCAGCTGCTGGCTCGTTTTGGTGTGTGGCTGTCAGCTGCTTGCTCATTTTGATGTGTGGCTGTCAGCTGCTGGCTCATTTTGATGTGTGGCTGTCAGCTGCTGGCTCATCTTCCTCTTCCCTATTTCCCACCTGGATGTAAGTCTAGGTTCTTCCCTATTTCCCACCAGGGTGTAAGTCTAGGTTCTTCCCTATTTCCCACCAGGGTGTAAGTCTAGGTTCTTCCCTTTTTCCCACCAGGATGTAAGTCTAGGTTCTTCCCTATTTCTCACCTGGGTGTAAGTCTAGGTTCTTCCCTATTTCCCACCTGGGTGTAAGTCTAGGTTCTTCCCTATTTCCCACCTGGGTGTAAGTCTAGGTTCTTCCCTATTTCCCACCTGGGTGTAAGTCTAGGTTCTTCCCTATTTCCCACCTGGGTGTAAGTCTAGGTTCTTCCCTATTTCCCACCAGGGCGTAAGTCTAGGTTCTTCCCTTTTTCCCACCAGGGTGTAAGTCTAGGTTCTTCCCTATTTCTCACCTGGGTGTAAGTCTAGGTTCTTCCCTATTTCCCACCTGGGTGTAAGTCTAGGTTCTTCCCTATTTCCCACCAGGGTGTAAGTCTAGGTTCTTCCCTATTTACCACCAGGGTGTAAGTCTAGGTTCTTCCCTATTTCCCAACAGGGTGTAAGTCTAGGTTCTTCCCTATTTCCCACCAGGGTGTAAGTCTAGGTTCTTCCTTATTTCCCACCTGGGTGTAAGTCTAGGTTCTTCCCTATTTCCCACCTGGGTGTAAGTCTAGGTTCTTCCCTATTTCCCACCTGGGTGTAAGTCTAGGTTCTTCCCTATTTCCCACCTGGGTGTAAGTCTAGGTTCTTCCCTATTTCCCACCAGGGTGTAAGTCTAGGTTCTTCCCTATTTCCCACCAGGGTGTAAGTCTAGGTTCTTCCCTATTTCCCACCAGGGTGTAAGTCTAGGTTCTTCCCTATTTCCCACCTGGGTGTAAGTCTAGGTTCTTCCCTATTTCCCACCTGGGTGTAAGTCTAGGTTCTTCCCTATTTCCCACCTGGGTGTAAGTCTAGGTTCTTCCCTATTTCCCACCAGGGCGTAAGTCTAGGTTCTTCCCTATTTCCCACCAGTGCGTAAGTCTAGGTTCTTCCCTATTTCTCACCTGGGTGTAAGTCTAGGTTTTTCCCTATTTCCCAACAGGGTGTATGTCTAGGTTCTTCCCTATTTATCACCTGGGTGTAAGTCTAGGTTCTTCCCTATTTCCCAACAGGGCGTAAGTCTAGGTTCTTCCCTATTTCCCAACAGGGCGTAAGTCTAGGTTCTTCCCTATTTCCCACCAGGGTGTAAGTCTAGGTTCTTCCCTATTTCCCACCAGGGCGTAAGTCTAGGTTCTTCCCTATTTCTCATCTGGGTGTAAGTCTAGGTTCTTCCCTATTTCCCACCTGGGTGTAAGTCTAGGTTCTTCCCTATTTCCCACCTGGGTGTAAGTCTAGGTTCTTCCCTATTTCCCACCTGGGTGTAAGTCTAGGTTCTTCCCTATTTCCCAACAGGGTGTAAGTCTAGGTTCTTCCCTATTTCCCACCTGGGTGTAAGTCTAGGTTCTTCCCTCTTTCCCACCTGGGTGTAAGTCTAGGTTCTTCCCTATTTCCCACCAGGATGTAAGTCTAGGTTCTTCCCTATTTCCCACCTGGGTGTAAGTCTAGGTTCTTCCCTATTTCCCAACAGGGTGTAAGTCTAGGTTCTTCCCTATTTCCTACCAGGGTGTAAGTCTAGGTTCTTCCCTATTTCCCAACAGGGTGTAAGTCTAGGTTCTTCCCTATTTCCCACCAGGGTGTAAGTCTAGGTTCTTCCCTATTTCCCAACAGGGTGTAAGTCTAGGTTCTTCCCTATTTCCCACCAGGGTGTAAGTCTAGGTTCTTCCCTATTTCCCACCAGGGTGTAAGTCTAGGTTCTTCCCTATTTCCCACCAGGGTGTAAGTCTAGGTTCTTCCCTATTTCCCACCAGGGTGTAAGTCTAGGTTCTTCCCTATTTCCCAACAGGGTGTAAGTCTAGGTTCTTCCCTATTTCCCACCAGGGTGTAAGTCTAGGTTCTTCCCTATTTCCCAACAGGGTGTAAGTCTAGGTTCTTCCCTATTTCCCACCAGGGTGTAAGTCTAGGTTCTTCCCTATTTCCCACCATGGTGTAAGTCTAGGTTCTTCCCTATTTCCCAACAGGGTGTAAGTCTAGGTTCTTCCCTATTTCCCAACAGGGTGTAAGTCTAGGTTCTTCCCTATTTCCCACCAGGGTGTAAGTCTAGGTTCTTCCCTATTTCCCAACAGGGTGTAAGTCTAGGTTCTTCCCTATTTCATTTCATCATTAGACGTGACTCACCAGTGTGAACATTTGAGAAAGGTCGAGTTGATATTTAGGCTCCTCTGTTGCTGCTGTTGCAACAGCAGCCGCAGCAGCAGCAGCAGCAGCAGCAGCAGCAGCAGCAGCAGCAGTAGCAGCAGTAGCAGCAGCAGCAGCAGCAGCAGGTCTGCTAATACTACAGCAGCAGCACTTGCTGCTATAATTGCAACAGCAACAGCAGCTAATATTACTTCTATAATTGCTGCAGTTGTAACAGCAGCAGCTGCAGCATCTGACACTACAGCTGCATTTGGTGCAGCTGTATCTATCGCGGCTTCCGCTGGCTGATGCAGCAGCTTCTGCTGTCGCTGCTGTTTCTCCTGCTGTCACAGTTCCTGCTGTCACAGTTCCTGCTGCTAAAGTCCCATCACACCTTACCTCTCAGTATAATTACTTACTATTCTTCTATCTTCCTATCTACTTACCTATCTCCGTATGTACCTATCTACCTACCTTCCTACCTACCTACATATCTATCTTCCTATCTACCAGCTCCTCTTTGTTACTGATTTGCCAACCCGTTTTCCTTATCTTCCTACCTCTCCTATCTACGTCTTTATTACCTAGGCTTTCTCTAACTTTCTGCTCTCGCAGCCGTAAGGCAACAACACGAAAACTGAACGTTGCCACAGTGATAGTTTCACTCTGGGCGAAACGTTGTTTGTAAAACTATATACAGAAGGTGAGGTAATCAGTCCCTCAACCTTGGAGTTGGTGCGACGAGCACCATTGTCTTCAAGTTGTCCTCGAAATGTTGTTTAATGAAAGATTATTCTTCTCTAATGGCGTCCTTTCAGTCTTCTTTCTTCCTTCTTATATTTCTCCTTCTCCACCATCTGTTCTTTCCCATAACTAAGTTCTACATAGTTCTCTCTCCACCTTTACTCCTCACCTCTCCTTTCTATCTTACACACTTTCTCTCTCTCTCTCTCTCTCTCTCTCTCTCTCTCTCTCTCTCTCTCTCTCTCTCTCTCTCTCTCTCTCTCTCTCTCTCTCTCTCTCTCTCTCTCTCTCTCTCTCTACATAATTTGTATAAATTAGACACATGTGCAACTCTTGGGTATCTTTATTGAGGAAACGTTTCGCCACACTGTGGCTTCATCAGTCCATACAAAGGATAATCTTGAAGAACAGGAGGAGAATGAGGTAATCAGTCCCTCAGCCTTGAGTCGATGTGGTCAGTCCATCAATCTTGAATAGAATACGGCATATGAGCGGGACTGATTACCTCATTCTCCTCCTGTTCTTCAAGTTTATCCTTTGTATGGACTGATGAAGCCACTGTGTGGCGAAACGTTTCCTCAATAAAGATACCCAAGAGTTGCACATGTGTCCAATTTAACAACGTGTCGGTTCTTTGAACCATTCATCTATCATTTGTATAATTTAATGTTCCGTTCCTCTTCTCTTCCATTGCTTCTCTCTTACAATAAGCTTTACACTGTCGTTTTCCTCCTTTCCGGAATTTATTATTCTTTTCCCATTCCTCTTCCAGTTTCGTCCCGAGTTCAGCTTCCATCATATCACATGAGGAATATCTGTGTAATATTTATACTTTCTTGTTACAAAATATCTTCTGCTCTCATCACCAAGGCGAATGAGAGATCATTCTCATTATCTCTAAGGAGAAAGAGACCATTCTCATTATCTCTAAGGAGAACAGTAGATCATTCTTGTCTTCCAGAAGCTTTAATACCACTCTAGACATTCCTCTCCACCCCCACTCACAGCCCCCCCCCCACACCCACACCACCCCCACACACACACAACCCCCACACCCACACCACCCCAACACACACCCCGTACACCCATGACTCCCACACAACCCCTACACCACCCCCACACACACAACCCCCACACCCACACCACCACCACACACACCCCGTACACCCATCACTCCCACACAACCCCTACACCACCCCTACACACACACAACCCCCACACCCACACCACCCCAACACACACCCCGTACACCCATCACTCCCACACAACCCCTACACCACCCCCACACACACAACCCCCACACCCACACCACCACCACACACACCCCGTACACCCATCACTCCCACACAACCCCTACACCACCCCCACACACACACAACCCCCACACTCACCATCCCCACACACCCACACCACCCCAACACACACCCCATACACCCATCACTCCCACACAACCCCTACACCACCCCCACACACACACAACCCCCACACCCACACCACCCCAACACACACCCCGTACACCCATCACTCCCACACAACCCCTACACCACCCCCACACACACACAACCCCCACACTCACCATCCCCACACCACCCACATTACCATAGCCTCCAGTAAGTGATTCCTTAACGCTGTAAATCTCTCATTTCCCCTGCCCACGAAGAAGAGCTTTCTCATCCCGGCCACCTTAACCGAACACATAGATCAAGAGTAATCACCTAGATAGAGCCACACCCTACCAGGGCCACACCTAGTTGGGCCACACAGGGCCACACCCAGCTTATCAGAGCAACTGGTGGTGATACCTAGCACCGCCGCCAGTCAGGGCTACGACTTTAGTCTTCACCAATGTTATATACACTGAGAGGTGTATATATGTAAGAGTGTATATATATCTCTATATATATATATATATATATATATATATATATATATATATATATATATATATATATACATATATATATATGTATATATATATATATATATATATATAATGTATATATATATATATATATATATATATATATATATATATATATATATATATATATATATATACACTGAGAGGTGTGTCTGTGTATATTGTGGATCTGTTAATGTATATAGAATGAGAGGTTGTCTCAGAATTTTTTACAGAATTAGTGTTAACATTCACAGGGAAGCGCTAAGTCCGTGGGGGTCACAGGACACTAGGGAAATGGAAGGTATTTTAATTTGATCCGAGGAAGGGGAGAGTAGCTGCGTCCCCTTGGATCAAGAACTCTTTACCCGAATCGAGTAGTAAGTCTGACTTCTCATTGTTTGTGGGAATTTCGCTTAAAAGGTACAGATAATAGGGATAAATGCTAAGGAACTAATTCTGTAAATTCTTGGACCTGAAAATACAAAAAAAAATCTGACTCCTTGATACGAAAAATGGATTTTTGGCCAGGCATCACAATTTTTTTCCCCTGTACTGTAAATAGCTAAATACCAAAGAATTTTCTTAAATCTCGGAGACATTACTATCAACTTCGATGCTCTGAAAGGCCCTTAACCTTATCTTCGAATCCCCTTTGTACAGATCCTCTTTTTAATACCTAGAATTTGACTCAGGCTAAGCGCCCTTCAGATGATTTGGTCTGTACGTATCATAACAGTGGTTTCAATTACCGTCAGCAGATAGAATCTCTTCTCGAATCTTTAAGAGAGAGAATCGTTTGACCTTGAAACTATAGCAACAAAGGCTTAGACACCATTACTAACATGTTTAATAACATAGATTTAACATAGTCTTACGTAAAGTAGATTTGACAATGATTAGCTAACTACCAAAGGCATCTGGAGTTTATCTGGAGAGAGTTCCGGGGGTCAACGCCCCCGCGGCCCGGTCTGTGACCAGGCCTCCTTAGGTCAGTGTCCCAGGATGCGACCCACACCAGTCGACTAACACCCAGGTACCCATTTTACTGATGGGGAACATAGACAACAGGTGGAAAGAAACACGTCCAATGTTTCTACTCTGGCTGGGAATCGAACCCAGGCCCTCACCGTGTGAAGCGAGAGCGTTAACCACCAGGCCACCAGAGCCCCCTAATAAAATGTGGTATTTACAATATATACAATAACTTGTACACAAACAGTAACCACAGCAAAAATTGGGTTTCCTGAAGATGGTCTTCAAAATGGAAAATCGAAATCTAGCCATGCTAATTCTTAGATAGGCTTAGATAAATTAAGCACTCATAGTACGTAGGCTAGGTTGCTAGGTTAATTTTGATAAAATAGCTTGAAACTAGTTTGCATAGCTAGATTTTAGTTTTCCCCACAGTGGAGGCAAATTTTGGGTGGCCCAGAGCATTCATAATTTTTGCAAAAAAGTAATTTAATGCACTTCTAGAAATATTTGCATTCCTTCCTGATGAAAACTACCTGCAGCCAGGCAATACTCTGTTTACAACACCCGTCTACAACACCAGTGATATCTCCCATAACTTGTATATCTATGGTATACAATACCGACATTTACTCTATCTTAACATAATTCACAATTATTTCACTCTCTACCATGCAGGAATATTTTCCTTTATACGCTTTGAAAGACCCTTTGATATCCCAAAACAACGAAATTATGTACCCTTAGTCCATAACGAAGAATCGCCTATGCACCGCTTTAAGAGAACATAACGCGCAGTATTGTAGACTCATAGATCCTTATTAAGTTAAAACCTAATCATACCATCACGGCCATTATGCAATAATAGACTAACTTTGTGCGAACCAAGCACAGTCTCGAACCCTTTGCAAATTAGTTGAAAGAGGCTTATAATCTCTAAGTATTACTAGAGGATGGGAATATAGGCCTTGGGTAAGGAATGTTTGAGGGTCGAAATTGTGGTTCGGATCGCGACTTCGACTTGCCTAAGAAACTGTACTCTTGACCCGGCTGCTACTTCGAGTCGACCCATTATCATTTTTGTCTTCATGGGGAAGCGCTAATACCGTATGGCTCAATTAGCGCTTGGGGAATGGAAGGAAATCAGGATTCATCCATGGAAGGGTGGGATAGTTGCAATTCCTTGGATCAAGAGCCCTTTGCAAGTTTAAGAGGAAGGCAGAGTACTGACCATTACGATACTTAAAAGGGCTCTGATGCAACTAATGTGACATTTTATTGTGGGAACGTTTCGCTCTCCAGAAGCTCTGTTAAGGCACTACGTTTTGGCAAAGCTCCTGGAGAGCGAAACGTTGCCACAGTGAAATGTCACAGTATTTGCATTTATGTCCATATACCACAAACTTTAACGGCATTACGATAATTACAACCTGAACAAGCTTTATTAAGACGTTTCGCTCTTCTTGGGCGAAATGTTGTCTTAATGCGCACTCTCTCTGCTCTAAGTGACTTTGTATAACCCTTCACCAGCATTAATGGGTCGAACCAAGTGTCTTATCTACTGTGAAATCGAAATGGGTCATTCTCGTAGCTGGTCAGAGATGGGGTCAGTGTAGCAGTCTCCTGTCAGGTCATAAATACTAGTGTGTGTGTGTGTGTGTGTGTGTGTGTGTGTGTGTACCAGGTTGAGAACGGTCTCCTGTCCAGTTCTCCAGTATTAGTGTATCAGTTAAAGAAACAGGTCTCCGGACCAAGTCTTGTGTGAGAGTCTAAGGATGGTTTCCGGACCAGGTCTTGTGTGAGAGTCTAAGGATGGTCTCCGGACCAGTTCTCCAGTGCTAGTGTGTATGGAGCTAAAGAGACTGGTCTCTTGACCAGTTCTTGTGTACTAGCAAGGCCAAGAACAGTCTTAGCTGGGACCTCAATCTCAGAACTTAAACTTCCCAAAACTTCTATATATATATATATATATATATATATATATATATATATATATGGTCACGTAAGCAAACACTATAACATATTTATTAGAAAACGTTTCGGTCCTGGGACCTTGATCACTTCTAAAATACAGAGGTAGAAAGACATTATATATATAGGCGGAGAGTGCATAGAAAACCTACCAACAAGGACGATCTTATACACTTTTATTCACACCAAGACACCCGCAATAAGAGAGGAGTCCTCATTGGCTTCTTCTTGAGAGCTCTTCGCATCTCCAGCCCTTGTTTTCTAGAAGAAGAATGCACTTACATAACACAAGCCTTTACACGTCTTCAGTTCCCATCTTTCTTCATCCGAGATTGCAGACTCAAGGCACAAGCTATCCTCAACAAACCGCCCATGGAACAGCCCCCTAAACAGTTCATAGTACTCCCATGTGGCGATGTTGCCACGAATACTCGCCGGGCACTTGCTATGAGTAACATCAACGTTTCCACCATAAACACATCCTCTATCAAAGACCTCACTACGAAACGCAGCCCCACACCTCTAACTTCTACAGCAGGCGTCTACACTATCCCCTGTGGGTTCTGTCCCAAGAAATATGTAGGAGAGACAGGCAGAGATCTTGCAGTCCGCCTGAATGAGCATCGAAATGCCTCTAACAGAGACGATGTAAGGTACGCCTGTGTCATCCACAGAGACTCCACGGGGCATTTGATGAACTGGAACGAGGCACAACTCGTTCTCACCGAACCAGACCTCAGACGCCGACGGTGCCTAGAAGCCTCACTAATCACCGTCACCGACACTATAGAACGCAACACTGGAAACTACAAAATTTCAAAAACATTGGCATACACGATACTTAAGCAGCACCAACCCAACAACACAGGAGTCACGTGATTTCATCGTCTACCCGTCCTCATCATAGGCAGAGGTTGTTTTGATAAGGACCTGCCTCGCATGGGCCAGTAGGCCTTCTACAGTGTTCCTCCATTCTTATGTTCTTAAGACATTCCTCAGGTCACGTGCATCACATCTCACTCTCCGCCTATATATATAATGTCTTTCTACCTCTGTATGTTAGAAGTGATCAAGGTTCCAGGACCGAAACGTTTTCTAATAAATATGTTATAGTGTTTGCTTACGTGTCTTTCTAAACCAACTTGTCGGTATTTATTACCAAGGTTTATACCATATATATATATATATATATATATATATATATATATATATAATTCCATACAAACCTTGAAAACAGATTTAATTAAGGCAGTTCTCTGGCTATGTATGAACCTTGCGGGTATAGTGCTTTCATTTAATATATTTAATAATAATAATAAATAATGATAATAATGTGCAAGCGCTTAATCCGTAGGGGCTATTCAAGGCCTGAGAAATGAGAGGTAAATATGCTTTGATCCGAGGAAGTTGAGTTCTAGAGAACGAATCCCTTAGCCACGACATCCTACGCCAATAAAAATCTTAACTAAGCAATAAGATAGCAATACTAGTAAGAATTTAGCAATAAAAGTGAAGTAATTACCCCCACGTAGCTCAACACATAACAAGGGGTACCCGTGTTTTGCCTGTGGCTGCGCTCCAGAGTTACCCAACTCTCCAGGCCAGCCTGGTCAACCAGACTGTTGCTTCCAGCGGCCTGCAGGCGTTACACAGCTGTCACTGTATTCTAGGAGGCCACTTGGCTATTATATTCCTTTATCATTTAAGTTTCTGTGTAATTGTGATTTGTAACTCCCTTATAGGCCTAATCAATGGCCAGTAGGCCTATTTATGTAGTGTAAGCTGATAGGATTTATTTGAGAGGTACTTCAAGCAGAGATAAAATTTAATGTTATAAAGCCCCATTCGGAGAGCTAGAGCCCAACTGGGAGAAATAAAGCCACTGAGCTTTCTCACCCTTAGTGGGGGAATGAATTGATTGCTTACTTCCATGGATAATAAAGCCCCCACTGTGGGTGTTAAAGCCCCCATTGTGGGGGATAAAGCATCCCACTGTGGGTGATAACGCTTCACTGTGGATAAAGCCTCTCACTGTAGATGATAAAGCCTCCACTGTGGATGATAAAGCCTCCACTGTGGATGATAAAGCCTCCACTGTGGATGATAAAGCCTCCACTGTGGA
Source organism: Cherax quadricarinatus (assembly GCF_038502225.1). Classification (NCBI taxonomy): domain Eukaryota; kingdom Metazoa; phylum Arthropoda; class Malacostraca; order Decapoda; family Parastacidae; genus Cherax; species Cherax quadricarinatus. Next base: position 3,074,595 of record NC_091390.1, read on the forward strand.
TGATAAAGCCTCCACTATGGGTGATAAATCCTCCACTATGGGTGATAAAGCCTCCACTTTGGATGATAAAGCCTTCACTGTGGGTGATAAAGCCTTCACTGTGGATGATAAAGCCTTCACTGTGGATGATAAAGCCTTCACTGTGGATGATAAAGCCTTCACTGTGGATGATAAAGCCTCCACTATGGGTGATAAAGCCTTCACTGTGGATGATAAAGCCTTCACTATGGGTGATAAAGCCTTCACTGTGGATGATAAAGCCTCCACTATGGGTGATAAAGCCTTCACTGTGGATGATAAAGCCTCCACTATGGGTGATAAAGCCTTCACTGTGGATGATAAAGCCTCCACTATGGGTGATAAAGCCTTCACTGTGGATGATAAAGCCTCCACTATGGGTGATAAAGCCTTCACTGTGGATGATAAAGCCTCCACTATGGGTGATAAAGCCTTCACTGTGGATAATAAAGCCCCTTCTTTGAGGCGAAACGTACAAATATAAAATTTGTTTCTGCCTAAAGTGTCTGAGTTTCTAAGCCTACTGATAGGCCTAATTTACTTTATCTACTCTCTGAGTAGCGAATTTCTGTACTTTACACCTAAGAATAATTTCAACCAATAGGTCTCGAAAAGTCATTTTCTAGTCAATTTTATGTGTGATAGAATTTATATATTTTTTAATGGGTTTCAACGCTATTTTGTAATGGTTAAATGTTCTTAATGGCCCCGGCGACCTCCTAGAACGTCAGTCTTACTAATAAAGTCTGAAGACACGTAAACAAAAAAATAATTAAATCCCTCTTAAATAAGGACAATTACGAAGCTAGAAAACGTAAAATTTCTGGTTTTTGTAATGTGACAAGCTGAAGCATATTAATAATGATAAATCTGAAAAAACTTGAAACATAGCTGAAAAAATGGCTTTCGCTGTATATTTCAAAGCTTAACATGGAATCAATATCTTGTATTCAAAGCTGAACACTAAATTATTCTAAGTAGGTAGGTGTAATCTACGAGGATAGTAGCTTCCTGACAGTAGTTTTGCCTGTAGAATCTTTCCTGTAGACTTCTGTCACATTACAGAGCAGGAAAAATAACCTTAAGAAGTCTTAAAAATATAAGATGAAGGATGTATAACTTCAGACTTTAAAAGAGCTTTAAGCTTCAGTATTCCCTGTTAATATATATATATATATATATATATATATATATATATATATATATATATATATATATATATATATATATATATATAATAACAAACAGTCGCTGATAGGTGATCTTAACTATGCAAGACAAGCCATGGGGCTGGAAATCTTTACCTCAAGTACTTTCACACTTCTCAGTGCATCATCAGGAGCTATGCAATGTTGCAATGTAGCAACTAAAGCAGGGGAAGTTTTCTCGGAGTAGCGCAGTGCGGGTGTGTCACCGTCCGTAGGTTCTCTCAGAAGCTGCGGCAAATGATAGACCCATACTGCGCTACTGAGGAAATTTCCCCTGCTTCAGTTGATACCTTGCAACAATGCATAGCTCCTGATGATGCACTGAGAAGTGTGAAAGTAATTGAGCTCAAGATTTCCACCCCCATGGCCTGTCTTGCATATATATATATATATATATATATATATATATATATATATATATATATATATATATATATAATCTTCACAAACTTGATCCTACTGATTAAGTTTATGATATTCTCTCTTTTTAAAGATTTAAATTCCAGATTAATCAGATGTGGTTCATTCTCCTGATCACTCCTATTGACTAATCTAAAGATTTGTTGAGACCAACACTTTTCACACATGACTGACTGATGTCTGATTGGGGATCAGCAGAACCAATCACTAATACTGATGTCGAACGGTGTCAATGATTGCCCGGAAATGAACTGGAATCTGGACCTTTAAAAAGGCTCTGTTTTCTGAATGTCTTCTCCTATGATATATACAGACTATTTGACAGTAATTGTCGATTTTTTTTAATTGTAGCTATATATACGAGACGAGAGGAGCGTTCATGGGGGTTTTGAGAGCTCTAATGGAACGTATTTTTGAGCCCTCGTGGAAGGTAGGCTTATTTTTAATGGCTGCAAAATAACTCATAATAAAGGGCAGTTTCTATACTCTTTTTATGATTATTTTATAGTTATGAAAATGTACAGCAAATAAAATATTTTTTAAAAATATTTAAGCAACTTGAAAATATAAAAAAAAGGGTCTAGACAGCCATGTACATTACGAAACCCTAATTTCCACAAGGAAACAAACAGCTGATCTCTAGCAATGTTTGTAAACATAGAATCAGCTGACCTCTAGCAATGTTTGTAAACAAAGAATCAGCTGACCTCTAGCAATGTTTGTAAACAAAGAATCAGCTGACCTCTAGCAATGTTTGTAAACAAAGAATCAGCTGATCTCTAGCAATGTTTGTAAACAAAGAATCAGCTGATCTCTAGCAATGTTTGTAAACAAAGAATCAGCTGATCTCTAGCAATGTTTGTAAACAAAGATGACTCAGCTGACCTCTAGCAATGTTTGTAAACAAAGAATCAGCTGTTCTCTCTACCATGGTAACTCCTCTCGTCTGTTTTTATCTCCTTACAGTTCTTCTATACTTGTTGCCTTCCTCCTCCTGTGGCCTCGCCAGTGTCGTCTACAGCTGAGGTTTGGGAGTTGTCGGGTATTCCAAAAGCAATAACATGATAGTTATGGGTCAACGTTGGGGCTCTGTGGAGAATTTCTGGGCTGGAGGCGTGTCCAAGGCCAAGGTTGTGCAATGGATGTTTTTAATATAGAATTTTGATGTTTTCTTAAAATATTTGACTCAATTGGCATATGTAAGGGTTTACGAAGGCGCTGATCTTATGCTCATTCTCCGTAGATGAGTTTAAAAAAACAAGTGAATGTCTCTATGTTACATTTCTATAACGTAAGCTTGATTTAATGTGTCTTCTTTGCCTGATCTCCCTCTAACCCTTCGTACCTGAATGTGAAGCTTCTGCTAGCTTTTTCTTTTCGTTACATCCACGTCAATTCTTAAAACGCTTCAAGAGAGCGGTAAATGCCTTATAGATAAACGTTTAATGAATAATAAACGTGTTTTCTTGATGTCAAAAAAAAAAGATAAATCATGCCTATAATATTTTTATATTCTGTCCTGGATAATTTCCCCTGTCCCCCCCCCCCCGCCCCCCCGACAAGTATTTTCTAGTATTTGAAAAAGAGAGAGAGAGAGAGAGAGAGCGAGAAAGAAGAGAGTTAGATTCAAAATTTTGGAACAACTCTTTTAAACTTGGTTTTTGGAGCTCTGGCCTATTATTACTCAAACACGTCCTAAGCTACAAGCGTTATGCAATGGCCCGATAGTCAAGCAATACTATGTAGATAGTCGACCATTAGTTAGTTTAGCGTTGGAGCCACAAAGAGGAAAGAGAGTGGGTGTGTTGTTACTGGTTGTCAAAGGCACTTGTCGATAGACACTTGACCTGTAAATGTGTGTGTGTGTGTGTGTGTGTGTGTGTGTGTGTGTGTGTGTGTGTGTATGTGTGTGTACTTATCTAATTGTGGTTGCAGGGGTCGAGACTCAGCTCCTGGCCCTCCTGTGCGTCTGTGTGTGTACTTATCTAATTGTGGTTGCAGGGGTCGAGACTGAGCTCGTGGCTCCCTGTGTGTGTGTGTGTGTGTGTGTGTGTGTGTGTGTGTGTGTGTGTGTGTGTGTGTGTGTGTGTGTGTACTCATCTAATTGTGGTTGTAGGGGTCGAGACTCAGCTCCTGGCCCTCCTGTGTGTCTGTGTGTGTGTGTGTGTGTGTGTGTGTGTACTTGTCTAATTGTGGTTGCAGGGGGCGAGACTCAGCTCCTGCCCCCCCTGTGTCTGTGTGTGTGTGTGTGTGTGTGTGTGTGTGTGTACTCATCTAATTGTGGTTGCAGGGGTCGAGACTCAGCTCCTGCCCCCCCCCCCCCCTGTGTGTGTCTGTGTGTACTCATCTAATTGAAAGAGAGAGAGAGAGAGAGAGAGAGAGAGAGAGAGAGAGAGAGAGAGAGAGAGAGAGAGAAATAAACGCGAATCAAACTCCACACATCCAAGACTCGTTCACAGTACTTAGTAAGCAACGACAGGGATAAATACTGACAACTTGGGATGCCCTAATGATCAACCCTCATTAATACACTCGTTAATTAAGTGTGTCAAGCAAGAGGCAGTGACCCACCCTCAGTGTTGCACACTCAACATTGCACAAGTTACGCCCATGTCCACAGATCCCCACACTATGCAACACTGCAACGAATGACTGGCAATAATTATAGCAATAATCTTATGCAATGTCAAAATATTCACTGTTTCCAGATCATGTAGATCTCTGTATTTATTTCTCAGTGCAGTTCACTGTTCCACAAGATTTTTCTGAATGTTTAAAGCCAATATATATATATATATATATATATATATATATATATATATATATATATATATATATGTCGAGCCGAATAGGCAGAACTTGGGATCTTGGCTTAAATAGCAACATTCATCTTGCCATATAGGACAAGTGAAAATTTGTGTATGCAATAATTTCGCCAAAATCATTCTGAACCTAACGAAAAAAAATATATTTCACTGTGTTTGTTTAGTATTAAATTATTGTAAACAAATCTAAAATATATTTAGCTGGGTTAGGCTAAAATAAATTGTTCTTGTTATAATAAGGTTAGGTAAGTTTTCTAAGGTTCTTTTGGTGTAAAATTATAAATTGTTATATTAACATAAATTAAAATATATATATAAGAGAAATTTTTAGAAAGGACTTAATTTTAAATGAGTTCTTGCTAATTTATTTAATCCTAACCCAACTAAATATATTTTAGATTTGTTTACAATAATTTAATACTAAACAAACACAGTGAAATATATTTTTTTCGTTAGGTTCAGAATGATTTTGGCGAAATTATTGCATACACAAATTTTCACTTGTCCTATATGGCAAGATGAACGTTGCTATTTAAGCCAAGATCGCAAGTTCTGCCTATTCGGCACGACATATATATATATATATATATATATATATATATATATATATATATATATATATATATATATATATATATATAAATTGGCTTTATTGTGCCTTTGTAAAGGGTAAATTTTATTTTGGTTACTGTAGTAACCCGAGTCTCGATAAAGTATGAGAGAAAGACGTTTCGCCCACCAGTTTTATCAAGCCACTGGAGCACTTAAGGCAATGGGTGAAACGTTTAACAAATTAGACAGTAATTTCGACAAAAGGCTACGTTGGCAGCACGTTTCGCTGTGTAATCTCAAGAGCGAAACATCGTTCCAGTAAGAGCTCTTCACATTTTATACCTCGTTCGAAATTTGATAATGGTCCAGCACTGACCCGAAACGTCTCAGGTTTTGCCCCTAATTACTTTCGAATTATTTTTACAATTAATATAATTATTACCAGATAATAAACTCAATAAGGAAATTAATTATGTTATTAATTTTGAAGGCAAAGTTCTTCCTAGTTTATGTTCTATTGTGTCTAGTTTATGTTCTATTGTGTCTAGTTTATGTTCTATTGTGTCTAGTTTATGTTCTATTGTGTCTAGTTTATGTTCTATTGTGTCTAGTTTATGTTCTATTGTGTCTAGTTTATGTTCTATTGTGTCTAGTTTATGTTCTATTGTGTCTAGTTTATGTTCTATTGTGTCTAGTTTATGTTCTATTGTGTCTAGTTTATGTTCTATTGTGTCTAGTTTATGTTCTATTGTGTCTAGTTTATGTTCTATTGTGTCTAGTTTATGTTCTATTGTGTCTAATGTTCTATTGTGTCTAGTTTATGTTCTATTGCAGCTAGTCTATGTTCTATTGTATCTAGTCTGTGTTCTATTATATCTAGTCTATGTTCTATTGTATCTAGTCTATGTTCTATTGTATCTAGTCTATCTAGTCTTTGTTCTATTGGATCTAATTATGTTCAATTGAACTGAATTAATGTTCTATTGAATCTATGTTCTAGTGTCACTAGTCTATGTCCTAGTGTCACTAGTCCATGTCTTAGTGTCACTAGTCCATGTCCTAGTGTCACTAGTGTATATCCTAGTGTCACTAGTCTATATCCTAGTGTCACTAGTCTATGTCCTAGTGTCACTAGTCTATGCTCTAGTGTCACTAGTCTATGTCCTAGTGCCACTATGTTCTAGTGTCACTAGTCTATGTTCTAGTGTCACTAGTCTATGTCCTAGTGTCACTAGTCCATGTCCTAGTGTCACTTGTCCATGTCCTAGTGTCACTAGTGTATATCCTAGTGTCACTAGTCTATGCTCTAGTGTCACTAGTCTATGTCCTAGTGCCACTATCTATGTTCTAGTGTCACTAGTCTATGTCCTAGTGTCACTATCTATGTTCTAGTGTCACTAGTCCATATCCTAGTGTCACTAGTCCATATCCTAGTGTCACTAGTCCATATCCTAGTGTCACTAGTCCATATCCTAGTGTCACTAGTCCATATCCTAGTGTCACTAGTCCATATCCTAGTGTCACTAGTCCATATCCTAGTGTCACTAGTCCATATCCTAGTGTCACTAGTCCATATCCTAGTGTCACTAGTCCATATCCTAGTGTCACTAGTCCATATCCTAGTGTCACTAGTCCATATCCTAGTGTCACTAGTCCATATCCTAGTGTCACTAGTCCATATCCTAGTGTCACTAGTCCATATCCTAGTGTCACTAGTCCATATCCTAGTGTCACTAGTCCATATCCTAGTGTCACTAGTCCATATCCTAGTGTCACTAGTCCATATCCTAGTGTCACTAGTCCATATCCTAGTGTCACTAGTCCATATCCTAGTGTCACTAGTCCATATCCTAGTGTCACTAGTCCATATCCTAGTGTCACTAGTCCATATCCTAGTGTCACTAGTCCATATCCTAGTGTCACTAGTCCATGTCCTAGTGCCACTAGTCTATTTTCTATTGGATCCAGTGTGTTACTAAACATTAAGTTTATGGAGACATGATAGACTATATTATTAAGAATGTTTAGTAATGTTTCATAAATCATGGTGGAAGGTCTAGAACTAACATTTCTGTAACATTCACTAACATCAACACTGTCAAATGTATTGTTCATCAACATTGATAAAAATTCTAACAGTGTTGCCTGTAAAACATCAAGGTACAATGTTTATTAATGTATCGTATATAAACATCAATATGTATTTTCAAGGAATGAGTCTTATAAACATTAATAAACATTTTCCAGTGATAAACATTTTAGTGCAATTAATATAAATTTTGTAATCAAGGTACAACATTTAGTTATATAAATTATCCTAAGATTGGTTTGCACAAGTCATATAAACTTCATAAACATCGAGACACACTATCTAGTCATATAGATCTTGTAGACATCGAGCTACTGAATCTAGTCATATAAATTCAATAAACACCGATCTAGTCACCTTAATAAATATCGAAATATGCAATCTAGTCATATACATTCTGTAAACTATATATATCTAGGCTTATGATTATGTAAACATCGATTTATACAACGGAAATAAACCAGTCATAAACACAACAATAAGGGTTTATTATTTAGTTACGTTAAAGTTAATGAACATCAATTTATGCTACTCATATACATTATTAACATCTAAATGTACATTGTATTTATGAAACAATTTAAACTTCGAATTATAATGCAAAGATATATAAACTGTGACATTATAAACTGGTATAAACATTGCAAATTTTGAATTCTCAGTGTTTATATACATGTTAATTATTTAGTTTTCTATGTTAACTTCAAGGTACAATCCCTTAAGATAAAAATTTTGTATTCAACATCAAATTAACATTACCTAAAAGTATTTGACAAATTAATTTTTATTCGGCGTTTTGCGTCGGTTTTTAACAGCAGAGAGGGAAAAGGTGAAGGAAAGTCTCTTATAATTAATTTTCCTTTACCTTCTCAGTCGCTTCCTGATAATAGTCAGGAAGGCACCGAAACGTCGAAAAAAAATGTATATTAGGTTGGTTGTTTTTCCATCCAAGTTATGATAGTTTTAATCTCTCTTTAACGTCGCCAACATCGAGACCCTAAAACATCTTATTGTAACATTCCTCTCAAAAAATATGTATGTGAATTCTCTAAAAACGAAAAGTGGGGGAATTTAAGTGTGTTTTTTTTTTGATAAAAAATTCCAAGCCACCCTCATCTTACCATGCTGTGTCACACAGGTACAATTCTGGAAGACTTTTGTCAGTACAATCTATATTTTAATCCCATTTGTGTAATGTATGAGCGTGTTTGACCTATGTAAAAAGATCAAAATATATTGTTTGTAAAGTGATTTACTTATGCAAAATATTGAAAATGTTAAGGAACTGTGTTTGAAGGTGTGTGTGTGTGTGTGTGTGTGTGTGTGTGTGTGTGTGTGTTACTGTCAAGTATGTTATTTTGTAATCACACAAATGCATGTGTGTGTGTTGCTATTTGGTATTTACACACACAAAAATGCATATGTGTGGGTGTGTGTGTGTGTGTGTGTGTGTGTGTGTGTGTGTGTGTGTGTGTGTGTGTGTGTGTGTGTATACGCATTATGTGAACAAGCACGCATGTATGTATGAGCATGTATGTCTAACTTCCAAACAGGCAGTTACACACACAAGTCCACAAGAACAAGCGTGTACATACCCCACACAAGTGTATGTATATACGTCAGTGACACAAAGTGTCATCATCAGAGTATGTAAGAGGCCCCTACGGTCCTCCGTCTCCTAATAACGTGTTCATTTCTCCACTATAATCTACCTGGTCCATAATTGCAATCATTTGCTTTATTTCGTAAGGTAAAGTCCAGGATCTTTCCTAAACTCAGACCTCTTGCACTTCTGGACTCAGACCTCTTGTACTCCTGGACTCAGACCTCTTGTACTCCTGGACTCAGACCTCTTGCACTCCTGGACTCAGACCTCCTGCACTCCTGGACTCAGACTTCCTGCACTCCTGAACTAAGACCTCCTGTACTCCTAAACTCAGACCTCTTGCACTCCTAAACTCAGACCTCTTGCACTCCTAAACTCAGACCTCTTGCACTCCTAAACTCAGACCTCCTGCACTCCTGAACTAAGACCTCCTGCACTCCTGAACTAAGACCTCCTGCACTCCTGAACTAAGACCTCCTGCACTCCTGAACTAAGACCTCCTGCACTCCTGAACTCAGACCTCCTGCACTCCTGAACTAAGACCTCCTGCACTCCTGAACTAAGACCTCCTGCACTCCTGAACTAAGACCTCCTGCACTCCTGAACTAAGACCTCCTGCACTCCTGAACTAAGACCTCCTGCACTCCTGAACTCAGACCTCCTGCACTCCTGAACTCAGACCTCCTGCACTCCTGAACTCAGACCTCCTGCACTCCTGAACTCAGACCTCCTGCACTCCTGAACTAAGACCTCCTGCACTCCTGAACTAAGACCTCCTGCACTCCTGAACTAAGACCTCCTGCACTCCTGAACTAAGACCTCCTGCACTCCTGAACTAAGACCTCTAACACAAGTGCCCTCGAAAATTTAAGTTACACCATGAATTAAGCAAAGATCCTGGACTTCACCTCACGAAACAAAACAAACGCGATTGTAATTATAGACATAGTGGAACACTGAACCTGTTATTATTAGACGGAGGAAATTAGGTACCTCTTAAGAGCAGACTAAACGTGGTTCCAGTTCTTAGTTTTGCTCAAAGCGACTCATCAGTCCGGTCCTAGAAATAAATTTTGTAAATCTATTTTCTTAATAAATAGTGTAGATGAACTAATGTCTATTAATTTACCATAATAATCTTTACTATTGTCTATCGCCGAATAGATTACATTAACTCTTAGTTATAATTTATATCTTCAATTGTCTATTGATGAAAGGAATATATGAACTGATATCTGATTATCTATTAATTGATAACTGGTGAACTGGCAACTCTCAGTTGATCTTAAAATAAATCTATTTGTCTATCGTTGACTGTGCAAAGAGCTGCTTCGATACCGGTGAAGGGCTCTTGATCTGAGGGGGATTGGAGTTTGCTCTGCTCTTCCTCGGATCAACCCTAATTACCTCGCTGTCCCCTTGAGCTGTATAGCCCTGGTGGGTTTAGAGCTCTCCCTTGCTCCCTTTCACAGTAATGATGATAATTATCATAAATAGCAACAAAATTAATAACAAAAGCATGAAAAATATAATAATAATATGTAATAATAATAATAATAATAATAATAATAATATGTAATAATAATAATAATATGTAATAATAATAATAATAATAATAATAATAATAATAATAATATGTAATAATAATAATAATAATAATAATAATAATAATATAATAATAATAACTATTTTCAAAATAATAATTTAACAGTGATATTACTACCCGTAAGGCTTATATATCTTCCGGGGAATATGAGGTGGGGGGGGGGGAGAGTGATCAGGTTTGATCCAAGGAAGTAGAAGGTGCATAATTCACTGGATCAAGAACACTTTACTAGCCTCAAGAAGAAAATTGGCCCGGGGTAAACACTGCACCCAACATATCACCTGAGAAGCTATACTCAGCAGGCTAGCTACTGAGGTAAGAAATCACAGCAAGGTCAACTGACTTCAGAAACTGTGTCCGCCATTTTGACGGTCAAAAACTCAAAGGTAAATAGTTATTAAATTAGATATATACATGTGTGTGTGTGTGTGTGTGTGTGTACTCACCTAATTGTACTCACCTAATTGTGGTTGCAGGGGTCGAGACTCAGCTCCTGGCCCCGCCTCTTCACTGATCGCTACTGGATCCTCTCTCTCTCTGCTTCCTGAGCTTTGTCATACCTCTTCTTAAAACTATGTATGGTTCCTGCCTCCACTACTTCACTTGCTAGGCTATTCCACTTGCTGACAACTCTATGACTGAAGAAATACTTCCTAACGTCCCTGTGACTCGTCTGAGTCTTCAGCTTCTAGTTGTGACCCCTTGTCCCTGTGTCCCCTCTCTGGAACATCCTATCTCTGTCCACCTTGTCTATTCCCCGCAGTATCTTGTATGTCGTTATCATGTCTCCCCTGACCCTTCTGTCCTCCAATGTCGTCAGTCCGATTTCCCTTAACCTTTCATCGTACGACATTCCCTTGAGCTCTGGGACTAGCCTTGTTGCAAACCTTTGTACTTTCTCTAACTTCTTGACGTGCTTGACCAGGTATGGGTTCCAGAATGGTGCTGCATACTCCAATATGGGCCTAACATACACAGTGTACAGTGTCTTGAATGATTCCTTATTAAGGTATCGGAACGCTATTCTCAAGTTTGCCAGGCGCCCGTATGCTGCAGCGATTATTTGGTTGATGTGTGCCTCCGGTGATGTGCTCGGTGTTATGGTCACCCCAAGGTCTTTCTCCCTGAGTGAGGTCTGTAGTCTTTGTCCACCTAGCCTATACTCTGTCTGCGGTCTTCTTTGCCCCTCCCCAATCTTCATGACTTTGCATTTGGCTGGATTGAATTCGAGAAGCCAGTTGCTGGACCACATGTCCAGCCTGTCCAGGTCTCTTTGCAGTCCTGCCTCATCCTCGTCCAATTTAATTCTTCTCATCAACTTCACGTCATCTGCAAACAGGGACACTTCAGAGTCTATTCCTTCCATCATGTCGTTCACATATATCAAAAATAGCACTGGTCCTGGAACTGACCCCTGTGGGACCCCGCTCGTAACAGGCGCCCACTGTGATACCTCTTCACGTACCATGACTCGTTGCTGCCTCCCTGTCAGGTATTCCCTTATCCATTGCAGTGCCCTCCCTTTTACGTGCGCCTGATCCTCCAGCTTCTGCACTAATCTCTTGTGGGGAACTGTGTCAAAGGCCTTCCTGCAGTCTAGGAAAACGCAATCTACCCACCCCTCTCTCTCGTGTCTTACTTCTGTTACCTTGTCATAAAACTCCAGGAGGTTTGTGATACAAGATTTGCCTTCCATGAACCCATGCTGGTTTTCATTTATAATCTTGTTCCTTTCCAGGTGTTCGACCACTCTCCTCCTGATAATCTTCTCCATGACTTTGCACACAATACATGTCAGAGACACAGGTCTGTAGTTTAGTGCCTCATTTCTGTTTCCTTTCTTAAATATGGGGACTACATTAGCTGTCTTCCATTTCTCAGGTAGTTGCCCAGTTTCAAGGGATGTGTTGAAGATTGTGGTTAGAGGCACGCACAGCATCTCTGCTCCTTCTCTAAGGACCCATGGGGAGATGTTGTCCGGTCCCATCGCCTTTGAGGTGTCAAGGTCACTTAAGAGCTTCTTCACCTCCTCCTCAGTTGTTCGTATCTCATCCAACACTTGTTGGTATATTCCCTCTTGATGTTCCCTTCTGTGCTGTCTTCCCACAGCCCTTCCTGTCTCTACTGTAAAAACTTCCTTAAATCTCCTGTTCAGCTCCTCACATACCTCCTGATCATTTCTTGTGAGTTCTCCACCTTCTGTCCTTAATCTGATCACCTGGTCTTTGACTGTTGTCTTCCTCCTGATGTGGCTATACAACAGTTTCGGGTCAGTCTTGATTCTCGATGCTATGTCATTTTCATACTGACGCTGGGCCTCCCTCCTTACCTGTGCATACTCATTCCTGGCTCTGCGACTGATCTCCCTATTTTCGTGTGTTCTCTGCCTTCTGTACTTTTTCCATTCTCTATTGCACTTTGTTTTTGCCTCCTTACACCGTCGGGTAAACCAGGGGCTTGTTCTGGTCTTCCCGTTGTTACTGTTGCCCTTGGGAATAAACCTTTCCACTGCCTCCTTGCATTTTGTTGTTACATATTCCATCATTTCATTTACTGGCTTTCCTGCCAGTTCTCTGTCCCACTGGACCTCCCGCAGGAAGTTCTTCAACCCTATGTAGTCCCCTCTTTTATAGTCAGGCTTTTCCCATTCAACTCCTGCTATTCTCTCCACTTGCAGCTCTACTATGTATTCAAAGCACAGAACCACGTGGTCGCTAGCTAGTGTGTGTGTGTGTTGTGTGTGTGTGTGTGTGTGTGTGTGTGTGTGTGTGTGTGTGTGTGTGTGTGTGTGTGTGTGTGTGTGTGTATTACACTTGATTTGTATCCTGTGCAAGCTGGGGTCAATAATAATGATTCGGAGGCAATGTTACTTTATTTTGGGGTCTTGTACACAGGTAATGTGTTTAAGTTGTCCAGGCCCGGAGGGCCTTGCCTGGGAGAGAGTGACGTCGTAGAGTTGTTGACCGAGTAATGTCGGCTACCAGAGTGAGGCAGGGGAAGCATGGTGCGGGCTGAACATGGTAGGCCTATTTCACTAGGTGTCAGTACCATAGTTCCGCGAAATATGAACCCAAGTGTCAAACATCTGTGTGTGTGTGTGTGTACTCACCTAGCTGTACTCACCTAGTTGAGGTTGCAGGGGTCGAGTCCAAGCTCCTGGCCCCGCCTCTTCACTGGTCGTCACTAGGTCACTCTAAGTGAACCGTGAGCTTTATCATACCTCTGCTTAAAGCTATGTATGAATTCTGCCTCCACTACATCGCTTCCCAAACTATTCCACTTCCTGACTACTCTGTGGCTGAAGAAATACTTCCTAACATCCCTGTGATTCATCTGTGTCTTCAACTTCCAACTGTGTCCCCTTGTTGCTGTGTCCCATCTCTGGAACATCCTGTCTGTCCATCTTGTCAATTCCTCTCAGTATTTTGTATGTCGTTATCATGTCCCCTCTATCTCTCCTGTCCTCCAGTATCGTCAGGTTGATTTCCCTTAACCTCTCCTCGTAGGACATACCTCTTAGCTCTGGGACTAGTCTTGTTGCAAACCTTTGCACTTTCTCTAGTTTCTTCACGTGCTTGGCTAGGTGTGGGTTCCAAACTGGTGCCGCATACTCCAGTATGGGCCTAACGTACACGGTGTACAGGGTCCTGAATGATTCCTTATTAAGATGTCGGAATGTGTGTGTGTGTGTGTGTGTGTGTGTGTGAGATTTATTACCAGGAATGACAGATAAACTCACCTTCACACAAAACTAGAACATAAACCTCAAAACCTGCCTTCACCACATTTCACACATTACTAAATAGCTCACTAGTACATCGCTACTACCTATTTAAAGCTAGGAGCTTGCGACGACTTCTCAATCTGACTTGTGTGGCTTTGTAAATGGTTCACGTCAGACAGAAACGTCATTTTAAGCTACTCTCTCCTATGTGCAGGTTATTAACATTGTTCAAGTCACGGTATTGTGCCTTTTAATTCATTAGTTAGGTCATATATTTTGTAACTAGAATAGTGGGTCTCCATGACCCCCTTTCTATATATCTAATTATTATTCCTGCACTCGGTTACAAAGGTCACCACGTAAATATCTACATGTACAAGGTATACAAGTACATGTACAAGGTGTACAAGTACATGTACAAGGTATACAAGTACATGTACAAGGTGTACAAGTACATGTACAAGGTATACATGTACATGTACAAGGTATACATGTACATGTACAAGGTGTACAAGTACATGTACAAGGTGTACAAGTACATGTACAAGGTGTACATGTACAAGGTATACATGTACATGTACAAGGTATACATGTACATGTACAAGGTATACAAGTACATGTACAAGGTGTACAAGTACATGTACAAGGTATACATGTACATGTACAAGGTGTACAAGTACATGTACAAGGTATACATGTACATGTACAAGGTATACATGTACATGTACAAGGTATACATGTACATGTACAAGGTATACAAGTACATGTACAAGGTGTACAAGTACATGTACAAGGTATACATGTACATGTACAAGGTATACATGTACATGTACAAGGTATACAAGTACATGTACAAGGTATACAAGTACATGTACAAGGTATACAAGTACATGTACAAGGTATACAAGTACATGTACAAGGTATACAAGTACATGTACAAGGTATACAAGTACATGTACAAGGTATACAAGTACTTGTACAAGGTATACAAGTACATGTACAAGGTATACAAGTACATGTACAAGGTATACAAGTACATGTACAAGGTATACAAGTACTTGTACAAGGTATACATGTACATGTACAAGGTATACATGTACATGTACAACGTATACAAGTACATGTACAAGGTATACAAGTACATGTACAAGGTATACAAGTACATGTACAAGGTATACAAGTACTTGTACAAGGTATACAAGTACATGTACAAGGTATACAAGTACATGTACAAGGTATACAAGTACATGTACAAGGTATACAAGTACATGTACAAGGTATACAAGTACATGTACAAGGTATACAAGTACTTGTACAAGGTATACATGTACATGTACAAGGTATACATGTACATGTACAACGTATACAAGTACATGTACAAGGTATACAAGTACATGTACAAGGTATACAAGTACATGAACAAGGTATACAAGTACATGCACAAGGTATACATGTACATGTACAAGATATACAAGTACATGCACAAGGTATACAAGTACATGCACAAGGTATACAAGTACATGTACAAGGTATACAAGTACATGTACAAGGTATACAAGTACATGTACAAGGTATACAAGTACAAGGTATACAAGTACATGCACAAGGTATACAAGTACATGCATGCACAAGGTATACAAGTACATGTACAAGGTATACAAGTACAAGTACAGGGTATACAAGTACATGTACAAGGTATACAAGTACATGTATAAGGTATACAAGTACATGTACAAGGTATACAAGTACATGTACAAGGTATACAAGTACATGTACAAGGTATACAAGTACATGTACAAGGTATACAGACCATAGCAGACTTCAGTGACATACTACTATATAGAAAGTCGCTTGTTATGCTGAGCATTTCCCGCAAATTAGGTCAGTTTTTTCTCAGGATGTGACCCACACCAGTCCACTAACACCCAGGATGTGACCCACACCAGTCCACTAACACCCAGGATGTGACCCACACCAGTCCCCTAACACCCAGGATGTGACCCACACCAGTCCACTAACACCCAGGATGTGACCCACACCAGTCCACTAACACCCAGTATGTGACCCACACCAGTCCACTAATACCCAGGATCGACCCACACCAGTCCACTAACACCCAGGATGTGACCCACACCAGTCCTCTAACACGCAGGATGTGACCCACACCAGTCCACTAACACCCAGGATGTGACCCACACCAGTCCACTAACACCCAGGATGTGACCCACACCAGTCCACTAACACCCAGGATGCGACCCACACCAGTCCACTAACACCCAGGATGCGACCCACACCAGTCCACTAACACCCAGGATGTGACCCACACCAGTCCACTAACACCCAGGATGCGACCCACACCAGTCCACTAACACCCAGGATGTGAACCACACCAGTCCACTAACACCCAGGATGTGACCCACACCAGTCCACTAACACCCAGGATGTGACCCACACCAGCCCACTAACAAACAGGATGCGACCCACACCAGTCCACTAACACACATGATGTGACCCACACCAGTCCACTAACACCCAGGATGTGACCCACACCAGTCCTCTAACACGCAGGATGTGACCCACACCAGTCCACTAACACCCAGGATGTGACCCACACCAGTCCACTAACACCCAGGATGCGACCCACACCAGTCCACTAACACCCAGGATGCGACCCACACCAGTCTACTAACACCCAGGATGCGACCCACACCAGTCCACTAACACCCAGGATGCGACCCACACCAGTCCACTAACACCCAGGATGTGACCCACACCAGTCCACTAACACCCAGGATGACACCCACACCAGTCCACTAACACCCAGGATGTGACCCACACCAGTCCACTAACACCCAGGATGACACCCACACCAGTCCACTAACACCCAGGATGTGACCCACACCAGTCCACTAACACCCAGGATGACACCCACACCAGTCCACTAACACCCAAGTACCCATTTGACTGATATGTGAACAGGGACAGCAGATATCTTACGGAAACACGTCCTAATGTTACCCAGCCTTCCCGTGAATAGATTCCCGGACGTCAGTGTGTGAGCTAAATGCGCTAGCGAGTTAGGAGACACTAAACCAGGGTCATGCCCAGTGCTAGAGACAACTTAAGTTTACAAAAACAACTTATGGCCTATAACCTAACCTAACCTAACTTTCAAAAAGGACCCTTCACACTACTTAACCTCGCTCCAGTACGTCTCCCAGCAATTACTAGTTGTGATAAATGGCTTAAAATACCGACAAGTTGAAGATTGAGACACTTAGGCAACATAGGGGAATCTTTATTGAGGAAACGTTTCGCCACACAGTGACTTCATCAGTCCACTACAAAGCAGGAAGGAGAAAGGAGGAGTGGAGAGTGAGGTAATCAGTCCCTCAGCCTGGAATCGATGTGTTCAGTCCATCAAACTACAAGATTGATGGACTGAACACATCGACACCAGGCTGAGGGACTGATTACCTCGAACTCCTCCTCTCCTTTCACCTTCCTGCTTTGTACTGGACTGATGAAGTCACTGTGTGGCGAAACGTTTCCTCAGCAAAGATTCCCATACGTTGCCTAAGTGTCTCAACCTTCATCTACTGGAGATGCTACTAAGCTTTCTCAATCCCAGTTCATTACCTGTCTCCTAAGCATCCATTTGTAGTTCACTTCACGTCCACTTAGCACTGACACTGTTTTTATGGTCCATTACTATGCAGTATTCTGCCTAGTACCCGCCCTTACCACCATAATATTTCGTGTGCACTAAGGGATTCTTCAGTTGGCTAATCTAGCAAAAACCTTCAATAAAACGTACAATAAAACGTACAATAAAACGTACAATAAAACGTACAATAAAACGTACAATAAAACCAAACTTTAAGGACATATATACACAAAGCTATATATACACTAAGGAGCCATATATACACAAAGGGGCCATAAATACACAAAGCTATATATACACTAAGGGGCCATATATACACAAAGGGCCACATATACACAAAGGAGCCATATATATACACTAAGGGGCCATATATACACAAAGGGGCCACATATACATAAAGGGGCCACATATACACAAAGGGCCACATATACACAAAGGGGCCATATATACACAAAGGGGCCATATATACACAAAGGGGAAACATATACATAAAGGGGCCATATATACACAAAGGGGAAACATATACATAAAGGGGCCATATATACACAAAGGGCCACATATACACAAAGGGGCCATATATACACAAAGGGGCCATATATACACAAAGGGGCCACATATACACAAAGGGGCCACATATACACAAAGGGGCCACATAAACACAAAGGGGCCATATATACACAAAGGGGAAATATATACATAAAGGCTCCATATATACAGAAATGGGACACATATACACAAAGGGACCATATATACACAAAGGGGCCATATATACATAAAGGGGCCATATATACACAAAGGGGCCACATATACACAAAGGGGCCATATATATACACAAAGGGGCCATATATACATAAAGGGGCCATATATACACAAAGGGGCCACATATACACAAAGGGGCCATATATACACAAAGGGGCCATATATACATAAAGGGGCCATATATACACAAAGGGGCCACATATACACAAAGGGGCCACATATACACAAAGGAGCCACATATGCACAAAGGGGCCATATATACACAAAGGGGCCATATATACACAAAGGGGCCATATATACACAAAGGGGTCATATATACACAAAGGGACCATATATACACAAAGGGGCCATATATACACAAAGGGGTCATATATACACAAAGGGACCATATATACACAAAGAGGCCATATATACACAAAGGGGCCATATATACACAAAGGGGCCATATATACACAAAGGGGCCATATATACATAAAGGGGCCATATATACAAAAGGGGCCATATATACATAAAGGGGCCATATATACACAAAGGGGCCATATATACATAAAGGGGCCATATAAACACAAAGGGGCCACATATACACAAAGGGGCCACATATACACAAAGGGGCCATATATACACAAAGGGGCCATATATACATAAAGGGGCCATATATACACAAAGGGCCACATATACACAAAGGGGCCATATATACACAAAGGGGCCACATATACACAAAGGGGCCACATATACACAAAGGGGCCACATATACACAAAGGGGCCATATATACACAAAGGGGAAATATATACATAAAGGCTCCATATATACAGAAAGGGGCCACATATACACAAAGGGACCATATATACACAAAGGGGCCATATATACATAAAGGGGCCATATATACACAAAGGGGCCACATATACACAAAGGGGCCATATATATACACAAAGGGGCCATATATACATAAAGGGGCCATATATACACAAAGGGGCCACAAATACACAAAGGGGCCATATATACACAAAGGGGCCATATATACATAAAGGGGCCATATATACACAAAGGGGCCACATATACACAAAGGGGCCACATATACACAAAGGAGCCACATATACACAAAGGGGCCATATATACACAAAGGGGAAATATATACATAAAGGGGCCATATATACAGAAAGGGGCCACATATACACAAAGGGACCATATATACACAAAGGGGCCATATATACACAAGGGGAAACATATACACAAAGGGGCCACATATACACAAAGGGGCCACATATACACAAAGGGGCCATATATACATAAAGGGGCCATATATACACAAAGGGGCCACATATACACAAAGGGGCCATATATACATAAAGGGGCCATATATACACAAAGGGGCCACATATACACAAAGGGGCCACATATACACAAAGGGGCCACATATACACAAAGGGGCCATATATACATAAAGGGGCCATATATACACAAAGGGGCCACATATACACAAAGGGGCCACATATACACAAAGGGGCCACATATACACAAAGGGGCCATATATACACAAAGGGGATACATATACACAAAGGGGCCACATATACACAAAGGGGCCATATATACACAAAGGGGCCACATATACACAAAGGGGCCACATATACACAAAGGGGCCATATATACACAAGGGGGCCACATATACACAAAGGGGCCACATGTACACAAAGGGGCCACATATACACAAAGGGGCCATATATACACAAAGGGGCCACATATACACAAAGGGGCCACATATACACAAAGGGGCCACATATGCACAAAGGGGCCATATATACACAAAGGGGCCATATATACACAAAGGGGCCATATATACACAAAGGGGTCATATATACACAAAGGGACCATATATACACAAAGGGGCCATATATACACAAAGGGGCCATATATACACAAAGGGACCATATATACACAAAGAGGCCATATATACACAAAGGGGCCATATATACACAAAGGGGCCATATATACACAAAGGGGCCATATATACATAAAGGGGCCATATATACAAAAGGGGCCATATATACATAAAGGGGCCATATATACACAAAGGGGCCATATATACATAAAGGGGCCATATAAACACAAAGGGGCCACATATACACAAAGGGGCCACATATACACAAAGGGGCCATATATACACAAAGGGGCCATATATACATAAAGGGGCCATATATACACAAAGGGCCACATATACACAAAGGGGCCATATATACACAAAGGGGCCATATATACACAAAGGGGCCACATATACACAAAGGG
Organism: Cherax quadricarinatus; assembly: GCF_038502225.1. Classification (NCBI taxonomy): domain Eukaryota; kingdom Metazoa; phylum Arthropoda; class Malacostraca; order Decapoda; family Parastacidae; genus Cherax; species Cherax quadricarinatus. The sequence continues at coordinate 3,095,350 of NC_091390.1, forward strand.
GCCACATATACACAAAGGGGCCATATATACACAAAGGGGAAATATATACATAAAGGCTCCATATATACAGAAAGGGGCCACATATACACAAAGGGACCATATATACACAAAGGGGCCATATATACATAAAGGGGCCATATATACACAAAGGGGCCACATATACACAAAGGGGCCATATATATACACAAAGGGGCCATATATACATAAAGGGGCCATATATACACAAAGGGGCCACAAATACACAAAGGGGCCATATATACACAAAGGGGCCATATATACATAAAGGGGCCATATATACACAAAGGGGCCACATATACACAAAGGGGCCACATATACACAAAGGAGCCACATATACACAAAGGGGCCATATATACACAAAGGGGAAATATATACATAAAGGGGCCATATATACAGAAAGGGGCCACATATACACAAAGGGACCATATATACACAAAGGGGCCATATATACATTAAGGGGCCATATATACACAAGGGGAAACATATACACAAAGGGGCCACATATACACAAAGGGGCCACATATACACAAAGGGGCCATATATACATAAAGGGGCCATATATACACAAAGGGGCCACATATACACAAAGGGGCCATATATACATAAAGGGGCCATATATACACAAAGGGGCCACATATACACAAAGGGGCCACATATACACAAAGGGGCCACATATACACAAAGGGGCCATATATACATAAAGGGGCCATATATACACAAAGGGGCCACATATACACAAAGGGGCCACATATACACAAAGGGGCCACATATACACAAAGGGGCCATATATACACAAAGGGGATACATATACACAAAGGGGCCACATATACACAAAGGGGCCATATATACACAAAGGGGCCACATATACACAAAGGGGCCACATATACACAAAGGGGCCATATATACACAAGGGGGCCACATATACACAAAGGGGCCACATGTACACAAAGGGGCCACATATACACAAAGGGGCCATATATACACAAAGGGGCCACATATACACAAAGGGGCCACATATACACAAAGGGGCCATATATACACAAAGGGGCCACATATACACAAAGGGGCCACATATACACAAAGGGGCCACATATACACAAAGGGGCCACATATACACAAAGGGGCCACATGTACACAAAGGGGCCACATGTACACAAAGGGGCCACATATACACAAAGGGGCCACATATACACAAAGGGGCCACATATACACAAAGGGGCCACATATACACAAAGGGGCCACATATACACAAAGGGGCCACATATACACAAAGGGGCCACATATACACAAAGGGGCCATATACTTACAGAAAGGTATATATATATCTCTGTGATGTATGACTAACATGCAAGATCTTGTAATCTAAGGAAACGTATCGCCAGCCAGTGGCGTCCTCAGTCCAGTACAGAGAAGAATGGTGGTAGATGAAGTGGTGTTTGGGGTAATCAGTCCCTCAGCCTGGAGTCGATGTTTTCAGTCACTTTCTCTGAAGAGTGATCGCATCTACTCCAGGCTGAGGGACTGATAACCTCACACTCCGCATCTTGGACTGAAGATTCCTCTGGCTGGCATAGCGTTTATCCAGCAAAAAATCCAAAAGACAATACAAGTGTCTCATTCTTCAAATTTTCGGGTTTCCAAAATATTTTCCAAAATATTTTCAACACAGCTTAAAGGCAGGCAAAAAAATTCTTCTATTTATTATCCGAAATTACCGAATATTTCTGCTTAATATCCATTAAATACTCAGAGTGAAACATGACTTGATAAAGCTCTACACAGAGTGAAACTTAACTTGATAAAGCTCTACACAGAGTGAAAAATGACTTGATAAAGCTCTACACAGAGTGAAACTTAACTTGATAAAGCTCTACACAGAGTGAAACATGACTTGATAAAGCTCTACACAGAGTGAAACATGACTTGATAAAGCTCTACACAGAGTGAAACATGACTTGATAAAGCTCTACACAGAGTGAAACATGACTTGATAAAGCTCTACACAGAGTGAAACTTAACTTGATAGAGCACTACACAGAGTGAAACATGACTTAAAGCTCTACACAGAGTGAAAAATGACTTGATAAAGCTCTACACAGAGTGAAACTTAACTTGATAAAGCTCTACACAGAGTGAAACATGACTTGATAAAGCTCTACACAGAGTGAAACATGACTTGATAAAGCTCTACACAGAGTGAAACATGACTTGATAAAGCTCTACACAGAGTGAAACATGACTTGATAAAGCTCTACACAGAGTGAAACATGACTTGATAAAGCCCTACACAGAGTGAAACATGACTTGATAAAACTCTACACAGAGTGAAACATGACTTGATAAAACTCTACACAGAGTGAAACATGACTTGATAAAGCTCTACACAGAGTGAAACATGACTTGATAAAGCTCTACACAGAGTGAAACATGACTTGATAAAGCTCTACACAGAGTGAAACATGACTTGATAAAGCTCTACACAGAGTGAAACTTAACTTGATAAAGCTCTACACAGAGTGAAACATGACTTGATAAAGCTCCACACAGAGTGAAACTTAACTTGATAAAGCTCTACACAGAGTGAAACATGACTTGATAAAGCTCTACACAGAGTGAAACTTAACTTGATAAAGCTCTACACAGAGTGAAACATGACTTGATAAAGGTCTACACAGAGTGAAACATGACTTGATAAAGCTCTACACAGAGTGAAACTTAACTTGATAAAGCTCTACACAGAGTGAAACATGACTTGATAAAGCTCTACACAGAGTGAAACTTAACTTGATAAAGCTCTACACAAAGTGAAACATGACTTGATAAAGCTCTACACAGAGTGAAACATGACTTGATAAAGCTCTACACAGAGTGAAACATGACTTGATAAAGATCTACACAGAGTGAAACATGACTTGATAAAGCTCTACACAGAGTGAAACATGACTTGATAAAACTCTACACAGAGTGAAACATGACTTGATAAAGCTCTACACAGAGTGAAACATGACTTGATAAAGCTCTACACAGAGTGAAACATGACTTGATAAAGCTCTACACAGAGTGAAACTTAACTTGATAAAGCTCTACACAGAGTGAAACATGACTTGATAAAGCTCTACACAGAGTGAAACTTAACTTGATAAAGCTCAACACAGAGTGAAACATGACTTGACAAAGCTCTACACAGAGTGAAACTTAACTTGATAAAGCTCTACACAGAGTGAAACATGACTTGATAAAGCTCTACACAGAGTGAAACATGACTTGATAAAGCTCTACACAGAGTGAAACATGACTTGATAAAGCTCTACACAGAGTGAAACATGACTTGATAAAGCTCTACACAGAGTGAAACTTAACTTGATAAAGCTCTACACAGAGTGAAACATGACTTGACAAAGCTCTACACAGAGTGAAACTTAACTTGATAAAGCTCTACACAGAGTGAAACATGACTTGATAAAGCTCTACACAGAGTGAAACATGACTTGATAAAGCTCTACACAGTGAAACATGACTTGATAAAGCTCTACACAGAGTGAAACATGACTTGATAAAGCTCTACACAGAAACATGACTTGATAAAGCTCTACACAGAGTGAAACTTAACTTGATAAAGCTCTACACAGAGTGAAACATGACTTGATAAAGCTCTACACAGAAACATGACTTGATAAAGCTCTACACAGAGTGAAACGTAACTTGATAAAGCTCTACACAGAGTGAAACATGACTTGATAAAGCTCTACACAGAGTGAAACATGACTTGATAAAGCTCTACACAGAGTGAAACTTAACTTGATAAAGCTCTACACAGAGTGAAACATGACTTGATAAAGCTCTACACAGAGTGAAACTTAACTTGATAAAGCTCTACACAGAGTGAAACATGACTTGATAAAGCTCTACACAGAGTGAAACTTAACTTGATAAAGCTCTACACAGAGTGAAACATGACTTGATAAAGCTCTACACAGAGTGAAACTTAACTTGATAAAGCTCTACACAGAGTGAAACATGACTTGATAAAGATCTAAACAGAGTGAAACATGACTTGATAAAGCTCTACACAGAGTGAAACTTAACTTGATAAAGCTCTACACAGAGTGAAACTTAACTTGATAAAGCTCTACACAGAGTGAAACATGACTTGATAAATCTCTACACAGAGTGAAACTTAACTTGATAAAGCTCTACACAGAGTGAAACATGACTTGATAAAGCTCTACACAAAGTGAAACATGACTTGATAAAGCTCTACACAGAGTGAAACATGACTTGATAAAGCTCTACACAGAGTGAAACTTAACTTGATAAAGCTCTACACAGAGTGAAACATGACTTGATAAAGATCTAAACAGAGTGAAACATGACTTGATAAAGCTCTACACAGAGTGAAACATGACTTGATAAAGCTCTACACAGAGTGAAACATGACTTGATAAAGCTCTACACAGAGTGAAACTTACCTTGATAAAGCTCTACACAGAGTGAAACATGACTTGATAAAGCTCTACACAGAGTGAAACATGACTTGATAAAGCTCTACACAGAGTGAAACATGACTTGATAAAGCTCTACACAGAGTGAAACATGACTTGATAAAGCTCTACACAGAGTGAAACATGACTTGATAAAGCTCTACACAGAGTGAAACTTAACTTGATAAAGCTCTACACAGAGTGAAACTTAACTTGATAAAGCTCTACACAGAGTGAAACGTGACTTGATAAAGCTCTACACAGAGTGAAACATGACTTGATAAAGCTCTACACAGAGTGAAACTTAACTTGATAAAACTCTACACAGAGTGAAACATGACTTGATAAAGCTCTACACAGAGTGAAACATGACTTGATAAAGCTCTACACAGAGTGAAACATGACTTGATAAAGCTCTACACAGAGTGAAACATGACTTGATAAAGCTCTACACAGAGTGAAACTTAACTTGATAAAGCTCTACACAGAGTGAAACGTGACTTGATAAAGCTCTACACAGAGTGAAACATTACTTGATAAAGCTCTACACAGAGTGAAACATTACTTGATAAAGCTCTACACAGAGTGAAACATAACTTGATAAAGCTCTACACAGAGTGAAACTTAACTTGATAAAGCTCTACACAGAGTGAAACATGACTTGATAAATCTCTACACAGAGTGAAACATGACTTGATAAAGCTCTACACAGAGTGAAATTTAACTTGATAAAGCTCTACACAGAGTGAAACATGACTTGATAAATCTCTACACAGAGTGAAACATGACTTGATAAAGCTCTACACAGAGTGAAACATGACTTGATAAAGCTCTACACAGAGTGAAACATGACTTGATAAAGCTCTACACAGAGTGAAACATGACTTGATAAAGCTGTACACAGAGTGAAATTATGACTTGATAAAGCTCTACACAGAGTGAAACTTACCTTGATAAAGCTCTACACAGAGTGAAACATAACTTGATAAAGCTCTACACAGAGTGAAACATGACTTGATAAAGCTGTACACAGAGTGAAACATGACTTGATAAAGCTCTACACAGAGTGAAACATGACTTGATAAAGCTCTACACAGAGTGAAACATGACTTGATAAAGCTCTACACAGAGTGAAACTTAACTTGATAAAGCTCTACACAGAGTGAAACATGACTTGATAAAGCTCTACACAGAGTGAAACTTAACTTGATAAAGCTCTACACAGAGTGAAACGTGACTTGATAAAGCTCTACACAGAGTGAAACATGACTTGATAAAGCTCTACACAGAGTGAAACTTAACTTGATAAAACTCTACACAGAGTGAAACATGACTTGATAAAGCTCTACACAGAGTGAAACATTACTTGATAAAGCTCTACACAGAGTGAAACATGACTTGATAAAGCTCTACACAGAGTGAAACTTAACTTGATAAAGCTCTACACAGAGTGAAACATGACTTGATAAAGCTCCACACAGAGTGAAACTTGACTTGATAAAGCTCTACACAGAGTGAAACATGACTTGATAAAGCTCTACACAGAGTGAAACTTAACTTGATAAAGCTCTACACAGAGTGAAACATGACTTGATAAAGGTCTACACAGAGTGAAACATGACTTGATAAAGCTCTACACAGAGTGAAACTTAACTTGATAAAGCTCTACACAGAGTGAAACATGACTTGATAAAGCTCTACACAGAGTGAAACTTAACTTGATAAAGCTCTACACAAAGTGAAACATGACTTGATAAAGCTCTACACAGAGTGAAACATGACTTGATAAAGCTCTACACAGAGTGAAACATGACTTGATAAAGCTCTACACAGAGTGAAACATGACTTTATAAAGCTCTACACAGAGTGAAACATGACTTGATAAAACTCTACACAGAGTGAAACATGACTTGATAAAGCTCTACACAGAGTGAAACATGACTTGATAAAGCTCTACACAGAGTGAAACATGACTTGATAAAGCTCTACACAGAGTGAAACTTAACTTGATAAAGCTCTACACAGAGTGAAACATGACTTGACAAAGCTCTACACAGAGTGAAACTTAACTTGATAAAGCTCTACACAGAGTGAAACATGACTTGATAAAGCTCTACACAGAGTGAAACATGACTTGATAAAGCTCTACACAGAGTGAAACTTAACTTGATAAAGCTCTACACAGAGTGAAACATGACTTGATAAAGCTCTACACAGAGTGAAACATGACTTGATAAAGCTCTACACAGAGTGAAACATGACTTGATAAAGCTCTACACAGAAACATGACTTGATAAAGCTCTACACAGAGTGAAACTTAACTTGATAAAGCTCTACACAGAGTGAAACAAGGCTTGATAAAGCTCTACACAGAAACATGACTTGATAAAGCTCTACACAGAGTGAAACTTAACTTGATAAAGCTCTACACAGAGTGAAACATGACTTGATAAAGCTCTACACAGAGTGAAACATGACTTGATAAAGCTCTACACAGAGTGAAACTTAACTTGATAAAGCTCTACACAGAGTGAAACATGACTTGATAAAGCTCTACACAGAGTGAAACTTAACTTGATAAAGCTCTACACAGAGTGAAACATGACTTGATAAAGCTCTACACAGAGTGAAACTTAACTTGATAAAGCTCTACACAGAGTGAAACATGACTTGATAAAGCTCTACACAGAGTGAAACTTAACTTGATAAAGCTCTTCACAGAGTGAAACATGACTTGATAAAGATCTACACAGAGTGAAACATGACTTGATAAAGCTCTACACAGAGTGAAACTTAACTTGATAAAGCTCTACACAGAGTGAAACTTAACTTGATAAAGCTCTACACAGAGTGAAACATGACTTGATAAATCTCTACACAGAGTGAAACTTAACTTGATAAAGCTCTAGACAGAGTGAAACATGACTTGATAAAGCTCTACACAGAGTGAAACATGACTTGATAAAGCTCTACACAGAGTGAAACTTAACTTGATAAAGCTCTACACAGAGTGAAACATGACTTGATAAAGCTCTACACAGAGTGAAACATGACTTGATAAAGCTCTACACAGAGTGAAACTTAACTTGATAAAGCTCTACACAGAGTGAAACATGACTTGATAAAGCTCTACACAGAGTGAAACATGAATTGATAAAGCTCTACACAGAGTGAAACTTAACTTGATAAAGCTCTACACAGAGTGAAACATGAATTGATAAAGCTCTACACAGAGTGAAACTTAACTTGATAAAGCTCTACACAGAGTGAAACATGACTTGATAAAGCTCTACACAGAGTGAAACATGACTTGATTAAGCTCTACACAGAGTGAAACATGACTTGATAAAGCTCTACACAGAGTGAAACTTAACTTGATAAACCTCTACACAGAGTGAAACATGACTTGATAAATCTCTACACAGAGTGAAACATGACTTGATAAAGCTCTACACAGAGTGAAACATGACTTGATAAAGCTCTACACAGAGTGAAACTTAACTTGATAAACCTCTACACAGAGTGAAACATGACTTGATAAATCTCTACACAGAGTGAAACATGACTTGATAAAGCTCTACACAGAGTGAAACATGACTTGATAAAGCTCTACACAGAGTGAAACTTACCTTGATAAAGATCTACACAGAGTGAAACATGACTTGATAAAGCTCTACACAGAGTGAAACATGACTTGATAAAGCTCTACACAGAGTGAAACATGACTTGATAAAGCTCTACACAGAGTGAAACATAACTTGATAAAGCTCTACACAGAGTGAAACATGACTTGATAAAGCTCTACACAGAGTGAAACTTAACTTGATAAAGCTCTACACAGAGTGAAACGTGACTTGATAAAGCTCTACACAGAGTGAAACTTAACTTGATAAAGCTCTACACAGTGAAACATGACTTGATAAAGCTCTACACAGAGTGAAACATGACTTGATAAAGCTCTACACAGAGTGAAACATGACTTGATAAAGCTCTACACAGAGTGAAACTTAACTTGATAAAGATCTACACAGAGTGAAACATGACTTGATAAAGCTCTACACAGAGTGAAACATGACTTGATAAAGCTCTACACAGAGTGAAACATGACTTGATAAAGCTCTACACAGAGTGAAACATAACTTGATAAAGCTCTACACAGAGTGAAACATGACTTGATAAAGCTCTACACAGAGTCAAACTTAACTTGATAAAGCTCTACACAGAGTGAAACGTGACTTGATAAAGCTCTACACAGAGTGAAACTTAACTTGATAAAGCTCTACACAGAGTGAAACATGACTTGATAAAGCTCTACACAGAGTGAAACATGACTTGATAAAGCTCTACACAGAATGAAACATGACTTGATAAAGCTCTACACAGAGTGAAACTTAACTTGATAAAGCTCTACACAGAGTGAAACGTGACTTGATAAAGCTCTACACAGAGTGAAACATGACTTGATAAAGCTCTACACAGAGTGAAACTTAACTTGATAAAACTCTACACAGAGTGAAACATGACTTGATAAAGCTCTACACAGAGTGAAACATGACTTGATAAAGCTCTACACAGAGTGAAACATGACTTGATAAAGCTCTACACAGAGTGAAACATGACTTGATAAAGCTCTACACAGAGTGAAACTTAACTTGATAAAGCTCTACACAGAGTGAAACATTACTTGATAAAGCTCTACACAGAGTGAAACATGACTTGATAAAGCTCTACACAGAGTGAAACTTAACTTGATAAAGCTCTATACAGAGTGAAACATGACTTGATAAAGCTCTACACAGAGTGAAACTTATCTTGATAAAGCTCTACACAGAGTGAAACGTGACTTGATAAAGCTCTACACAGAGTGAAACATGACTTGATAAAGCTCTACACAGAGTGAAACTTAACTTGATAAAGCTCTACAGAGAGTGAAACATGACTTAATAAAGCTCTACACAGAGTGAAACATGACTTCATAAAGCTCTACACAGAGTGAAACTTAACTTGATAAAGCTCTACACAGAGTGAAAAGTGACTTGATAAAGCTCTACACAGAGTGAAACATGACTTGATAAAGCTCTACACAGAGTGAAACTTAACTTGATAAAGCTCTACACAGAGTGAAACATGACTTGATAAAGCTCTACAGAGAGTGAAACATGACTTGATAAAGCTCTACACAGAGTGAAACATGACTTGATAAAGCTCTACACAGAGTGAAACATGACTTGATAAAGCTCTACACAGAGTGAAACTTAACTTGATAAAGCTCTACACAGAGTGAAACATGACTTGATAAAGCTCTACACAGAGTGAAACGTGACTTGATAAAGCTCTACACAGAGTGAAACATAACTTGATAAAGCTCTACACAGAGTGAAACATGACTTGATAAAGCTCTACACAGAGTGAAACTTAACTTGATAAAGCTCTACACAGAGTGAAACATGACTTGATAAAGCTCTACACAGAGTGAAACATGACTTGATAAAGCTCTACACAGAGTGAAACATAACTTGATAAAGCTCTACACAGAGTGAAACATGACTTGATAAAGCTCTACACAGAGTGAAACTTAACTTGATAAAGCTCTACACAGAGTGAAACATGACTTGATAAAGCTCTACGCAGAGTGAAACTTAACTTGATAAAGCTTTACACAGAGTGAAACATGACTTGATAAAGCTCTACACAGAGTGAAACATGACTTGATAAAGCTCTACACAGAGTGAAACATGGCTTGATAAAGCTCTACACAGAGTGAAACTTAACTTGATAAAGCTCTACACAGAGTGAAACTTAACTTGATAAAGCTCTACACAGAGTTAAACATGACTTGATAAAGCTCTACACAGAGTGAAACTTAACTTGATAAAGCTCTACACAGAGTGAAACATGACTTGATAAAGCTCTACACAGAGTGAAACATGACTTGATAAAGCTCTACACAGAGTGAAACTTAACTTGATAAAGCTCTACACAGAGTGAAACATGACTTGATAAAGCTCTACACAGAGTGAAACATGACTTGATAAAGCTCTACACAGAGTGAAACTTAACTTGATAAAGCTCTACACAGAGTGAAAGATGACTTGATAATGCTCTACACAGAGTGAAACATGAGTTGATAAAGCTCTACACAGAGTGAAACTTAACTTGATAATGCTCTACACAGAGTGAAACATGACTTGATAAAGCTCTACACAGAGTGAAACTTAACTTGATAAAGCTCTACACAGAGTGAAACGTGACTTGATAAAGCTCTACACAGAGTGAAACTTAACTTGATAAAGCTCTACACAGAGTGAAACGTGACTTGATAAAGCTCTACACAGAGTGAAACATGACTTGATAAAGCTCTACACAGAGTGAAACTTAACTTGATAAAGCTCTACACAGAGTGAAACATGACTTGATAAAGCTCTACACAGAGTGAAACATGACTTAATAAAACTCTACACAGAATGAAACATGACTTGATAAAGCTCTACACAGAGTGAAACATGACTTGATAAAGCTCTACACAGAGTGAAACTTAACTTGATAAAGCTCTACACAGAGTGAAACGTGACTTGATATAGCTCTACACAGAGTGAAACATGACTTGATAAAGCTCTACACAGAGTGAAACTTAACTTGATAAAGCTCTACACAGAGTGAAACATGACTTGATAAAGCTCTACACAGAGTGAAACATGACTTAATAAAACTCTACACAGAGTGAAACATGACTTGATAAAACTCTACACAGAGTGAAACATGACTTGATAATGCTCTACACAGAGTGAAACATGACTTGATAAAGCTCTACACAGAGTGAAACATGACTTGATAAAGCTCTACACAGAGTGAAACATGACTTGATAAAGCTCTACACAGAGTGAAACATGATTTGATAAGGCTCTACACAGAGTGAAACATGACTTGATAAAGCTCTACACAGAGTGAAACATGACTTGACAAAGCTCTACACACAGTGAAACATTGGAGGAGGAGGCTGGAGGCAGTGGAGGTGGTGCTGAGGAGGGGTTGTTGAAATGGTTCTGAGGAGGGGTTGTTGAGGTGGTGCTGAGGAGGGGTTGTTGAGGTGGTGCTGAGGAGGGGTTGTTGAGGTGGTGCTGAGGAGGGGTTGTTGAGGTGGTGCTGAGGAGGGGTTGTTGAGGTGGTGCTGATAAGGGGTTGTTGAGGTGATGCTGAGGAGGGGTTGTTGAGGTGATGCTGAGGAGGGGTTGTTGAGGTGGTGCTGAGGAGGGGTTGTTGAGGTGGTGCTGAGGAGGGGTTGTTGAGGTGGTGCTGAGGAGGGGTTGTTGAGGTGGTGCTGAGGAGGGGTTGTTGAGGTGGTGCTGAGGAGGGGTTGTTGAGGTGATGCTGAGGAGGGGTTGTTGAGGTGATGAGGAGGGGTTGTTGAGGTGGTGCTGAGAGGGGTTGTTGAGGTGATGCTGAGGAGGGGTTGCTGAGGTGATGCTGAGGAAGTGTTGAGGTGGTGCTGAGGAGGGGTTAAGGTGGTGCTGAGGAGGGGTTGCTGAGGTGATGCTGAGGAAGTGTTGAGGTGGTGCTGAGGAGGGGTTGACGTGGTGCTGAGAAGGGGTTGTTGAGGTGGTGCTGAGGAGGGGTTGCTGAGGTGATGCTGAGGAAGTGTTGAGGTGATGCTGAGGAAGGGTTGTTGAGGTGGTGCTGAGGAGGGGCTGCTGAGGTGATGCTGAAGTGTTGTTGAGGTGATGCTGAGGAGGGGTTGCTGAGGTGATGCTGAGGAAGTGTTGAGGTGGTGCTGAGGAGGGGTTGTTGAGGTGGTGCTGAGGAGGGGTTTGTTGAGGTGGTGCTGAGGAGGGGTTGTTGAGGTGGTGCTGAGGAGGGGTTGTTGAGGTGGTGCTGAGGAGGGGTTGTTGAGGTGGTGCTGAGGAGGGGTTGTTGAGGTGGTGCTGAGGAGAGGTTGAGGTGGTGCAGAGGAGGGGTTGTTGAGGTGGTGCTGAAGAGGGGTTGTTGAGGTGATGAGGAGGGTTTGAGGTGGTGCTGAGGAGGGGTTGTTGAGGTGATGCTGAGGAGGGGTTGCTGAGGTGATGCTGAGGAAGTGTTGAGGTGGTGCTGAGGAGGGGTTGTTGAGGTTGTGCTAAGGAGGGGTTGCTGAGGTGATGCTGAGGAAGTGTTGAGGTGGTGCTGAGGAGGGGTTGAGGTGGTGCTGAGGAGGGGTTGTTGAGGTGGTGCTGAGGAGGGGTTGTTGAGGTGGTGCTGAGGAGGGGTTGTTGAGGTGGTGCGGAGGAGGGGTTGTTGAGGTGGTGCTGAGGAGGGGTTGTTGAGTTGGTGCTGAGGAGGGGTAGTTGAGTTGGTGCTGAGGAGGGGTAGTTGAGGTGGTGCTGAGGAGGGGTTGTTGAGGTGATGTTGAGGAGGGGTTGTTGAGGTGGTGCTGAGGAGGGGTTGTTGAGGTGATGCTGAGGAGGGGTTGCTGAATTGATGCTGAGGAGGGGTTGCTGAGGTGATGCTGAGGAAGTGTTGAGGTGGTGCTGAGGAGGGGTTGTTGAGGTGGTGATGAGGAGGGGTTGCTGAGGTGTTGCTGAGGAGGGGTTGTTGAGGTGGTGCTGAGGAGGGGTTGTGGTGCTGAGGAGGGGTTGTTGAGGTGATGCTGAGGAGGGTTTGTTGAGGTGATGCTGAGGATGGGTTGAGGTGCTGCTGAGGAGGGGTTGTTGAGGCGGTTCTGAGGAGGGGTTGTTGAGGTGATGCTGAGGAAGTGATGAGGCGGGGCTGAGGAGGGGTTGTTGAGGTGATGCTGAGGAGGGGTTGAGGTGCTGCTGAGGAGGGGTTGTTGAGGTGATGCTAAGGAGGGGTTGAGCGGGTGCTGAGGAGGGGTTGTTGAGGTGGTGCTGAGGAGGGGTTGTTGTGGTGGTGCTGAGAAGAAGTTGTTGAGGTGATGCTGAGGAGGGGTTGTTGAGGTAATGCTGAGGAGGGGTTGTTGAGGTAATGCTGAGGAGGGGTTGAGGTGATGCTGAGGAGGGGTTGAGGAGGTGCTGAGGAGGGGTTGTTGAGGTGGTTCTGAGGAGGGGTTGTTGAGGTGATGCTGAGGAAGTGATGAGGCTGGGCTGAGGAGGGGTTGTTGAGGTGGTGCTGAGGAGGGGTTCTTGAGGTGATGCTGAGGATGGGTTGTTGAGGTGATGCTGAGGAGGGGTTGTTGAGGTGATGCTGAGGAGGGATTGTTGAGGTGATGCTGATGAGGGGTTGTTGAGGTGATGCTGAGGAGGGGTTGTTGAGGTGATGCTGAGGAGGGGTTGTTGAGGTGATGCTGAGGAGGGGTTGTTGAGGTGATGCTGAGGAGGGGTTGTTGAGGTGATGCTGAGGAGGGGTTGTTGAGGTGATGCTGAGGAGGGGTTGTTGAGGTGATGCTGAGGAGGGGTTGTTGAGGTGGTGCTGAGGAGGGGTTGTTGAGGTGGTGCTGAGGAGGGGTAGAGGTGGTTGGGACAAAACAGAATAACTTCAAGAGTGTATCAGTCTGTAGTGGAAGGAAGGCGGGGTAGGGGTCGGCCTAGGAAAGGTTGGAGAGAGGGGGTAAAGGAGGTTTTGTGTGCGAGGGGATTGGACTTCCAGCAGGCATGCGTGAGCGTGTTTGATAGGAGTGAATGGAGACAAATGGTTTTTAATACTTGACGTGCTGTTTGAGTGTGAGCAAAGTAACATTTATGAAGGGGTTCAGGGAAACCGGCAGGCCGGACTTGAGTCCTGGAGATGGGAAGTACAGTGCCTGCACTCTGAAGGAGGGGTGTTAATGTTGCAGTTTAAAAACTGTAGTGTAAAGCACCCTTCTGGCAAGACAGTGATGGAGTGAATGATGGTGAAAGTTTTTCTTTTTCGGGCCACCCTGCCTTGGTGGCCACCCTGCCTTGGTGGCCACCCTGCCTTGGTGGGCCACCCTGCCTTGGTGGCCACCCTGCCTTGGTGGGCCACCCTGCCTTGGTGGGCCACCCTGCCTTGGTGGACCACCCTGCCTTGGTGGACCACCCTGCCTTGGTGGGCCACCCTGCCTTGGTGGGCCACCCTGCCTTGGTGGCCACCCTGCCTTGGTGGGCCACCCTGCCTTGGTGGGCCACCCTGCCATGGTGGGCCACCCTGCCATGGTGGGCCACCCTGCCATGGTGGGCCACCCTGCCATGGTGGGCCACCCTGCCATGGTGGGCCACCCTGCCATGGTGGGCCACCCTGCCATGGTGGGCCACCCTGCCATGGTGGGCCACCCTGCCATGGTGGACCACCCTGCCTTGGTGGGCCACCCTGCCTTGGTGGCCACCCTGCCTTGGTGGGCCACCCTGCCTTGGTGGCCACCCTGCCTTGGTGGGCCACCCTGCCTTGGTGGGCCACCCTGCCTTGGTGGGCCACCCTGCCTTGGTGGACCACCCTGCCTTGGTGGACCACCCTGCCTTGGTGGGCCACCCTGCCTTGGTGGACCACCCTGCCTTGGTGGGCCACCCTGCCTTGGTGGCCACCCTGCCTTGGTGGGCCACCCTGCCTTGGTGGGCCACCCTGCCATGGTGGGCCACCCTGCCATGGTGGGCCACCCTGCCATGGTGGGCCACCCTGCCATGGTGGGCCACCCTGCCATGGTGGGCCACCCTGCCATGGTGGGCCACCCTGCCATGGTGGGCCACCCTGCCTTGGTGGCCACCCTGCCTTGGTGGCCACCCTGCCTTGGTGGGCCACCCTGCCTTGGTGGGCCACCCTGCCGTGGTGGGCCACCCTGCCATGGTGGGCCACCCTGCCATGGTGGGCCACCCTGCCATGGTGGGCCACCCTGACATGGTGGGCCACCCTGCCATGGTGGGCCACCCTGCCATGGTGGGCCACCCTGCCATGGTGGGCCACCCTGCCATGGTGGGCCACCCTGCCATGGTGGGCCACCCTGCCATGGTGGGCCACCCTGCCATGGTGGGCCACGGTCGATGTACTAAAAAAATAATGAACAATCATAATTAAATATAAACTAATATTATCGTTCTGATTATTTTAATTACCAAGATATTAATCAAAAAGGCCCTTCACGATGATCTCTGATCAATAAAGGACCTTCATGATGATCTCTGATCAATAAAAGCCCTTCATGATGATCTCTGATCAATAAAAGCCCTTCATGATGATCTCTGATCAATAAAGGCCCTTCATGATGATCTCTGATCAATAAAGGACCTTCATGATGATCTCTGATCAATAAAGGACCTTCATGATGATCTCTGATCAATAAAGGCCCTTCATGATGATCTCTGATCAATAAAGGACCTTCATGATCTCTGATCAATAAAGGACCTTCATGATGATCTCTGATCAATAAAGGCCCTTCATGATGATCTCTGATCAATAAAGGCCCTTCATGATGACCTCTGATCAATAAAGGCCCTTCATGATGACCTCTGATCAATAAAGGCCCTTCATGATGATCTCTGATCAATAAAGGCCCTTCATGATGACCTCTGATCAATAAAGGCCCTTCATGATGACCTCTGATCAATAAAGGCCCTTCATGATGACCTCTGATCAATAAAGGCCCTTCATGATGATCTCTGATCAATAAAGGCCCTTCATGATGACCTCTGATCAATAAAGGCCCTTCATGATGATCTCTGATCAATAAAGGCCCTTCATGATGACCTCTGATCAATAAAGGCCCTTCATGATGATCTCTGATCAATAAAGGCCCTTCATGATGACCTCTGATCAATAAAGG
Organism: Cherax quadricarinatus; assembly: GCF_038502225.1. Classification (NCBI taxonomy): domain Eukaryota; kingdom Metazoa; phylum Arthropoda; class Malacostraca; order Decapoda; family Parastacidae; genus Cherax; species Cherax quadricarinatus. The sequence continues at coordinate 3,111,547 of NC_091390.1, forward strand.
CCCTTCATGATGACCTCTGATCAATAAAGGCCCTTCATGATGATCTCTGATCAATAAAGGCCCTTCATGATGACCTCTGATCAATAAAGGCCCTTCATGATGACCTCTGATCAATAAAGGCCCTTCATGATGACCTCTGATCAATAAAGGCCCTTCATGATGACCTCTGATCAATAAAGGCCCTTCATGATGACCTCTGATCAATAAAGGCCCTTCATGATGACCTCTGATCAATAAAGGCCCTTCATGATGACCTCTGATCAATAAAGGCCCTTCATGATGACCTCTGATCAATAAAGGCCCTTCATGATGACCTCTGATCAATAAAGGCCCTTCATGATCTCTGATCAATAAAGGCCCTTCATGATCTCTGATCAATAAAGGCCCTTCATGATCTCTGATCAATAAAGGCCCTTCATGATCTCTGATCAATAAAGGCCCTTCATGATGACCTCTGATCAATAAAGGCCCTTCATGATCTCTGATCAATAAAGGCCCTTCATGATCTCTGATCAATAAAGGCCCTTCATGATCTCTGATCAATAAAGGCCCTTCATGATCTCTGATCAATAAAGGCCCTTCATGATGACCTCTGATCAATAAAGGCCCTTCATGATCTCTGATCAATAAAGGCCCTTCATGATCTCTGATCAATAAAGGCCCTTCATGATGACCTCTGATCAATAAAGGCCCTTCATGATCTCTGATCAATAAAGGCCCTTCATGATCTCTGATCAATAAAGGCCCTTCATGATCTCTGATCAATAAAGGCCCTTCATGATGACTTCTGATCAATAAAGGCCCTTCATGATGACCTCTGATCAATAAAGGCCCTTCATGATCTCTGATCAATAAAGGCCCTTCATGATCTCTGATCAATAAAGGCCCTTCATGATGATCTATGATCAATAAAGGCCATTCATGATGACCTCTGATCAATAAAGGCCCTACATGATCTCTGATCAATAAAGGCCCTTCATGACCTCTGATCAATAAAGGCCCTTCATGATGATCTCTGATCAATAAAGGCCCTTCATGATGATCAATGAAGGCCCTTCACGATGTTCTCTGATCAATAAAGGCCCTTCATTATGACCTCTGATCAATAAAGGCCCTTCATGATCTCTGATCAATAAAGGCCCTTCATGATGACCTCTGATCAATAAAGGCCCTTCATGATGATCTCTGATCAATAAAGGCCCTTCATGATGACCTCTGATCAATAAAGGCCCTTCATGATGACCTCTGATCAATAAAGGCCCTTCATGATGACCTCTGATCAATAAAGGCCCTTCATGATGATCTCTGATCAATAAAGGCCCTTCATGATGATCTCTGATCAATAAAGGCCCTTCATGATGATCTCTGATCAATAAAGGCCCTTCATGATGATCTTTGATCAATAAAGGCCATTCATGATGACCTCTGATCAATAAAGGCCATTCATGATGATCTCTGATCAATAAAGGCCCTTCATGATGATCTCTGATCAATAAAGGCCATTCATGATGACCTCTGATCAATAAAGGCCCTACATGATCTCTGATCAATAAAGGCCCTTCATGACCTCTGATCAATAAAGGCCCTTCATGATGATCTCTGATCAATAAAGGACCTTCATGATGATCTCTGATCAATGAAGGCCCTTCACGATTTTCTCTGATCAATAAAGGCCCTTCATTATGACCTCTGATCAATAAAGGCCCTTCATGATCTCTGATCAATAAAGGCCCTTCATGATGACCTCTGATCAATAAAGGCCCTTCATGATGATCTCTGATCAATAAAGGCCCTTCATGATGACCTCTGATCAATAAAGGCCCTTCATGATGACCTCTGATCAATAAAGGCCCTTCATGACCTCTGATCAATAAAGGCCCTTCATGATGATCTCTGATCAATAAAGGCCCTTCATGATGATCTCTGATCAATAAAGGCCCTTCATGATGATCTCTGATCAGTAAAGGCCCTTCATGATGATCTCTGATCAATAAAGGCCCTTCATGATCTCTGATCAATAAAGGCCCTTCATGATGACCTCTGATCAATAAATGCCCTTCATGATGACCTCTGATCAATAAAGGCCCTTCATGATGACCTCTGATCAATAAAGTCCCTTCATGATGATCTCTGATCAATAAAGGCCCTTCATGATGATCTCTGATCAATAAAGGCCCTTCATGATGATCTCTGATAAATAAAGGCCCTTCATGATGACCTCTGATCAATAAAGGCCCTTCATGATGACCTCTGATCAATAAAGGCCCTTCATGATGATCTCTGATAAATAAAGGCCCTTCATTATGACCTCTGATCAATAAAGGCCCTTCATGATGACCTCTGATCAATAAAGGCCCTTCATGATGATCTCTGATCAATGAAGGCCCTTTATGATCTCTGATCAATAAAGGCCCTTGATGATCTCTGATCAACAAAGGCCCTTCATGATGACCTCTGATCAACAAAGGCCCTTCATGATGACCTCTGATCAACAAAGGCCCTTCATGATGACCTATGATCAACAAAGGCTCTTCATGATCTCTGATCAATAAAGGCCCTTCATAACCTCTGATCAATAAAGGCCCTTCATGATGACCTCTGATCAATAAAGCCCCTTCATGATCTCTGATCAATAAAGGCCCTTCATGATGACCTTTGATCAACAAAGGCTCTTCATCTCTGATCAATAAAGGCCCTTCATAACCTCTGATCAATAAAGGCCCTTCATGATGACCTCTGATCAATAAAGGCCCTTCATGATGACCTCTGATCAATAAAGGCCCTTCATGATCACTGATCAATAAAGGCCCTTCATGATCTCTGATCAATAAAGGCCCTTCATGATGACCTCTGATCAACAAAGGCCCTTCATGATGATCTCTGATCAATAAAGGCCCTTCATGATGACCTCTGATCAATAAAGGCCCTTCATGATCACTGATCAATAAAGGCCCTTCATGATCTCTGATCAATAAAGGCCCTTCATGATGACCTCTGATCAATAAAGGCCCTTCATGATCACTGATCAATAAAGGCCCTTCATGACCTCTGATCAACAAAGGCCCTTCATGATGACCTCTGATCAACAAAGGCCCTTCATGATGATCTCTGATCAATAAAGGCCCTTCATGATGATCTCTGATCAACAAAGGCCCTTCATGACCTCTGATCAACAAAGGCCCTTCATGATGATTTCTGATCAACAAAGGCCCTTGATGATGATCTCTGATCAACAAAATTCCTTCATGATCACTGATCAATAAAGGTCCTTCATAATGACCTCTGATCAATAAAGGCCCTTCATGATCACTGATCAATAAAGGCCCTTCATGACATCTGATCAATAAAGGCCCTTCATGACATCTGATAAATAAAGGCCCTTCATGATGACCTCTGATCAATAAAGGCCCTTCATGATGACCTCTGATCAATAAAGGCCCTTCATGATGATCTCTGATCAATAAAGGCCCTTCATGATCACTGATCAATAAAGGCCCTTCATGACATCTGATCAACAAAGGCCCTTCATGACCTCTGATCAATAAAGGCCCTTCATGATGACCTCTGATCAATAAAGGCCCTTCATGATGATCTCTGATCAATAAAGGCCCTTCATGATCACTGATCAATAAAGGCCCTTCATGATGATCACTGATCAATAAAGGCCCTTCATGATCACTGATCAATAAAGGCCCTTCATGATGATCTCTGATCAGTAAAGGCCCTTCATGATGATCTCTGATCAATAAAGGCCCTTCATGATCTCTGATCAATAAAGGCCCTTCATGATGATCTCTGATCAATAAAGGCCCTTCATGATCACTGATCAATAAAGGCCCTTCATGATGATCTCTGATCAATAAAGGCCCTTCATGATCACTGATCAATAAAGGCCCTTCATGATAACTGATCAATAAAGGCCCTTCATGATCACTGATCAATAAAGGCCCTTCATGATGATCACTGATCAATAAAGGCCCTTCATGATCACTGATCAATAAAGGCCCTTCATGATGATCTCTGATCAATAAAGGCCCTTCATGATCACTGATCAACAAAGGCCCTTCATGATGATCACTGATCAATAAAGGCCCTTCATGATCACTGATCAATAAAGGCCCTTCATGATGATCTCTGATCAATAAAGGCCCTTCATGATCACTGATCAACAAAGGCCCTTCATGATGATCACTGATCAATAAAGGCCCTTCATGATCACTGATCAATAAAGGCCCTTCATGATGATCTCTGATCAATAAAGGCCCTTCATGATCACTGATCAATAAAGGCCCTTCATGATAACTGATCAATAAAGGCCCTTCATGATCACTGATCAACAAAGGCCCTTCATGATGATCACTGATCAATAAAGGCCCTTCATGATCACTGATCAATAAAGGCCCTTCATGATGATCTCTGATCAATAAAGGCCCTTCATGATCACTGATCAATAAAGGCCCTTCATGATAACTGATCAATAAAGGCCCTTCATGATCACTGATCAATAAAGGCCCTTCATGATGACCTCGGATCAACACCTTTACAAAGGTTCTCTTCCCTTCATTAAGCCATCATTAACCCCTCGTTAACCTTTCTTTAAACAAAATGTTAACAAAATTCAACGTAACGTTAACCAAAAAATTAACATCTTCGTGAGAGATTTTTCCTGGGTACAATGAGAAGGGGGCGTGGCCCCCTGACCTCGCTATGATGATTAATAAGCTCTATTTACCATGCAAAAAGTCAGGATTCTCGACCCTATCATGATTTTGCAATTAAATCGAGTAAAAATATTTTTTTTTTAGTTTCCTGCGAATAAATTTGACCAGATACTTTTTGTGTGGTGTTTCAATTCTTCAGATACTTTTTATTTTGATATGATTTTTTTCCATGGGTGTAATAAGACTATTGTTGACAGAGCTGTTGTTTAGTGACCTCCGTGGGAAGACAAACACAATTGTCTTCTAATGAATGTGTGCGTGTGTGTCATATTATATATATATATATATATATATATATATATATATATATATATATATATATATATATATATATATATATATATATATGAGACCCTCGGAGCATGGGGCAAGTGTGCTCTAAAGTTCCTAAAAGAGCTAGGTGAAAAGCTCATCATAGAAACCAAGGGCCACAGGGCGACCAGCTTCGTCTTTCAGAGACTCAGTGTTGCGATCCAGAGAGGAAATGTCTGCGGCATTCTGGGCACGCGGCCCACAGCAGGGGAGCTGGACGAAGTATTCGAGATGTAGCTCTGAGTTACCTATGTTGTTTTACTTTCTATTGTATTTTTGTGAATGTTTGGCCAATTTATTTTGTCTTATATATATATATATATATATATATATATATATATATATATATATATATATATATATATATATATATATATATATATATATAGGGAGGTACCACCTCTAGAACCGTCCTGGGGACCCTCATCCTCAGAGAAAAGAATAAACTTGCTTCAGGGATAACTCAAGGTTCTCCCTGAAGCTGTTTGAGAATTTTCTCCTACCACTCCCTATATATTCTACATATACTTTATTTAAAAACGAGATACATTGACAAAATGCATTGACAAAAATACAATAGGGAGTAAAACAACACAGACAACAACTCAGAGCTACATCTGGAATACTTCGTCCAGCTCTAAGGCGGTGGGCCGCGTGCCCAGAATACTGCAGGCATTTCCTCTCTGGATCGCGACACTGAGTCTCTGAAAGAGGAAGCTGGTTGCCCTGTGGTCCTCGGTTTCTATGATAAGTTTTTCACCCAGCTCTTTGAGGAACTTTAGAGCGCACTTCTCCCATGCTCCAAGGATCTCTGACCCTATTGGGATGAAGTTATAGCAAGGGGTGAGGTCTTCATATTTGGTGGTCTTCTAGGTCTCCCTGTGGCTGGCAGCTTAACCTCCTTCAGCTTCAGAGTATGGCGAGTAGGTGTCTGCCAATGTGGCGGCACATGTGTAGTCCCAGGCAATCTGCTTACCATCCTTCCAGGGTAGCATAGTGGCTCCATCAGGACGCTTTTGACTTCCGTCAGACCTCTGTACTTGGGGTTCCCGTTGAGCTGGGCAACGGGATGTGGCGAGGCTTCTCTTTATATCATTGACCTCCTCATGCTTGGCATACTTCCCTTCTGCTGTGTGACACACGAGACCATGAAGTCCGAATTGATCAGCCGTCGCCCTGCCCCAAATACACCTATGTTCGGTGAGGATGGGGGCGGCTAGGCGAAGAGCAATACCAATCCGAATGGCCTGTGAGTCGAGTCGAGTGCCCAAGGAGGAATTGGGAACAGCTAGAAGGAAATCTCCTGAGTGTGGTGCCTTCACTGCCAGGAGACGAGCTTTGTCCTTTCCTGAAGCGTTGGTGAGCATTGTGTTGGCGATTTTTTCCATGATCGGTTTGTCCCAGTGGGACTGTTTGTGCTCTTTGTGAGGATCTGGTCTACTGGAGGAGTCTGCAAGGGTGTCCCACCACAAGGCTGCTTCAGTAAACCTGGGGTCTTGAGCTCCTACCACGTCTCTCAAGCGTTCAGGAACAATCTCCTTGACTAATGCACTGGAAGTCAAACACGAAGACAGAAAAGCAGGTAAAGCAACATGTGTTACTTTACGCACCCCTATACCTCCCAGTCGCACTGAGAGGGTTGTCTGATCCCATTGCTGATCCTCTAGTGACAGGTTCAGTGCCTTCTTAAAAGTTGATCTCAGGTGTGTGTCATGTTCGTCGAGTGTTGGGCACCTCAGGAAGTGAGTGAGTCTTGGCATAGTAAGACACCTTGTGAGGAGATACAGAGCATCAAGATCGCTTATTCGCTCCTCCATTCTTATCTCCTGAGGCACACATCAACCAGATAACTGCTGCAGCATATGGGTGCCTGGCAAACCTGAGAATAACGTTCCGATATCTCAGTAAGGAATCGTTGAAGACACTGTACACCGTGTACGTCAGGCCCATACTGGAGTATGCAGCACCTGTTTGGAACCCTCACCTGGTCAAGCACGTCAAGAAGTTACAGAAAGTGGAAGGGTTTGCGGCAAGACTAGTTCCAGAGTTAAAGGGAATGTCGTACTAAGAAAGGTTAAGGGAAATCAACCTGACGATACTGGAGAACAGGAGGGTCAGGGGAGACATGATAACGACATACATAATATTGAGAGGAATTGACAAGGTGGACATAGACAGGATGTTCCAGAGATGGGACACAGAAACAAGGGGACACAGTTGGAAGTTGAAGACTCGGATGAGTCAAAGGGATATTAGGAAGTATTTCTTCAGTCACAAAGTAGTCAGGAAGTGGAATAGTCTGGCAAGTGACGTAGTGGAGGCAGGAATCATACACAGCTTTAAGACAAAGTCTGATAAAGCTCATGGAGCAGGAAGAGAATGGTCTGGTCTTTAGCTTTTTCACTAATCTCTTGTGTGGAACTGTGTCAAACGCTTCTTACAGTCCAAGAAAACACAATCTACCCCCCCCTCTCTCTCTCTCGTCTTACTGCGACCAGTGAAGAGGAGGGACCAGGAGCTATGAATCGACCCCTGTAACCACAAATAGGTGAATACAAATAAGAACACACACACACACACACCCCAGAGTTGTGTGTTTCACTACTTTATGGTCGAGTCAACTTTACCATTTAAACAGAGAAACCGATGCAAGCTTTACCTTGCAACCAACTGCAACAATTTATATCGGAAAATGTTGAAACACACACACACACACACACACACACACACACACACACACACACACACACACACACACACACACACACACACACACACACACACACACGAGGTATAAATCTCGTGGAGGAAGGAGAGAGAGGACCTGGTAGCGACCAATGAAGAGTGGCCAGGAGCCATGACTCGACCCCTGCAACCACAATTAGGACAGTACAATTTAATAATAATACTGACCGTAACTATAATAACTATAATAATAACTATAATTACTATAATAATTACTGTGATAATTACTATAATAATTGTTAATAATTAATATTACTATTAACATTAATATTGACCCTCAACATTAATATTGGTTATTACTATTAATACTATTACTGTTAATTATAGTAATTACTAATTACTATAATTATAAATATAATAACCATTTTTTTATATATTTGTAATTTAAACACCTTCACCAAACAGTAACTAACACCACCAGTTCAAAATTCTCTCTCTCTCTCTCTCTCTCTCTCTCACCAAATTCTCCCTGGGTCAGTGTTCCCTCCCTTGTTCCCTCTCCCACTCACTCTCTCACATCAATAAGAGGAAAGTGGAAAAAGCTTGCAATACGTGAACAGACCCAAGGTAAACACACACACACACCAGTCTCTCTATTAAAACCACACACATGCACGTACATACACAAATACAAGCCGCAGTGTGTGTGAGGGAGGGGGAGAGGGAGAGAGAGATGCATACAAAGAATTATACACACACCCGCACGCACGCACACACACACACACACACACACGCACACACACACACACACACACACACACACACACACACACAATGCAGAAACAAGATTATGACAAACACAACCATTAAAGGAGTCAGTAAGATATCAACTTGTGTACCTTGATCGTGACAGAACAGGAAAAGAAAGGTGAGCAACTCAAGGAATACAAAACTGCCAGAGGCGGGAAGTTAAACCAAGAAATACAAAGACAGGAAGGGGTCGAACTGTTGGTCTGAAAAAAATTGCATTTTGAGGAAACAAAAGGAATAAACAGAAAAATCTCAATTTTCTATATGTTAAAAATTGTATACAATACTGACAGGTTGATGAGTGAGGCACTTGCAGTAGTTGATTATTTTTCTCCTTTGCAGTTGGCTTCTTCAGTCGAATACAGAAGCAGATGTATTAGCAGAGTAGAGAGGATATAATCAGTCCATCAACCATTGAAAAATAGTAATTGAGGTGGTCAGTCCCTCAGCCTGATGGACTGTCAACCTTAAATACTGTTTCTCTAAGGTTGATGGATTGACTATATCCTTACCTCGATAACACTTAATGCCTCTGTGTTTGACTGAAGAAGCCTATTGTGTAGGCGAAACGTTTCAACAATAAAGATACCCATCTATTGCACAAGTATCTTACTCATCAGTTTACCATACAGCAGGCACATTCAAGACATGGCAGTCCCAAGGTGGTGAAAACATATATTCAACCCTCCACTAAACAGCAGGAATCAAAGGCAGGATTTCAGTAACAGTGAAGATATCATTGAAGTGTATAAGTGGATGACGGGCATAAACAAGGGAGACATTAATAAAGTACTGAGGGTGTCGAACCAGGTAAGAACCAGGAATAATGGATTTAAGTTGGATAAATTTAGATTTAGAAAGAACATAGGCAAGTACTGGTTTTCTAACAGAGTTGTAGATGCGTGGAACAGTCTTCCCAGTGGGGTGATAGAGGCTAGGACCTTGGGTAGCTTTAAGAAGAGACTGGACAAATATATGAGTGGGAGGGGCTGGGTTTGATTGGTGTCAAGGGGTACGGGAGTTATTTCTTGGGTGGCTTTAGGTAGTAGTCGTTTTGATAAGGACCTGCCTCGTATGGGCCAGTAGGCCTTCTGCAGTGTTCCTACATTCTTATGTTCTTATGTTCTTATGTGATAATGACCAGAATAACCCACAAAACAGTGCAAATCTGACCATGTGAAACTTTAACTACAAGTAAATAGACTGGAAGACCTTAGAACACGCAGCTTGAAATATGGAGGACTAAGAAGGTGGAGGTAGTAAAGAAGAACTTTATGCACCAACATGTGAGGGACGTAACCAGAGGAGAGGATGAACCAGCGAGGCTGGATCCTGTATTCACCCTGAGAGATTCTGACATTGGGGAAAGTGAATATGAGAGGCTCCTAATTTCCAGTGACTTCACGGACCTGAGGTAATTTCTCATACTTGGGGACAGAGAGAGAGAGAGAGAGAGAGAGAGAGAGGAGAAAATTCAATTTCCAAATAAAAAGCTACACAGACATGAAGTAATTTCTGTGTAAAGTGCAGTGAGAAAGGGAACTGGAAGAAAAGACGGTAAATGAGGTGGTTATGGCTGGAAAGAATTGAAGGGAGAGATAAAAGTTTTATACCCAGAAGAAAGAGGCAAAAACAGAGTGAACAAATAGGTCACGAAACTGTAAAGGTAGGTAAAAGCTACAAGTGCTAGGAATGAAAAAAGAGGCAAAGAGGACAGACAAAGATGGAAGTGAACAAAGGAGCCAGAAACGAATATGCTGAGTAAGATGAAAGCCATAATGGCAATTTAAGACTGTCAGAGCACTGATAGCCAAATCCGACTGAGAGTTACTACACAGTCAAACCAGGAGGAAGACAGTAGCAAACGATCATGTAATTCGGCTGAAGAGAGGAGAGCTTCTTAAGTAATGACAAGTCTAAGGAGCTCAACTTAAAAAAAAAATAAGATATTCAAAGTGGAAATAGAAATTTTGCCAAAAACCCGAAGAGGAAGAGTGCACCAGAGAGTACTGGACATACTACTTACAACAGAGGAAATGAAATCGCAGTGCAAGCTAGATACCTTAAAAGCACTGGAACCAGATATCTCTCCGTCGGTTCTGAGCAAGCGAACCGAAGCACTGGGTGAACACTAGTGACAAGTCAAGACGATACATGTAGTTCCAATATTTAAGAAAGGGGACAGACAGGTAGCGTTCAAGTACAAGCAATAATAAATAATAACAGGGAAGTAATAACAGGGAAGGAAAAACAGAGAATAACAGAGAAAGCCCTCACCATTACATCAAGAAATACTTAGCTGGAAGGTAAGAGTGAGTGGATGTCTAGGAGGAGGCATCAGAAGAGGCGCGTGTGAGAAGTGGCGTAGCGGCGCTCCTCGAGGATCAGTACTAGGACCAAAATGATTTCTTGTGTATATAAATGTCATGACGAAGGACATAGTGGTATCCCTCATTGCTGATGATGGTAAACTAATGTAGAGAATACACTTATGTGAGAATCCGGTATGATACTTCTATTTACCTGGCCAGTCTACAGGTCCAGCTTGACAAGTAACTATGATAATTTAGCCCCTGCAAATATAGTTATGTTGATGGTATATCAGCAAAAAATAATGTAAACGGAATAGTGTATAGGGACAGGTTGCTCAAGAGAGAGATACACAGGGATACACACGATACACAGGGATACACACGATACACAGGGATGCTAGAAAGTATTTCTTCAGCCACCGGGTGGTTAGGACGAGCGACTACATGGACAAGGAGAGGTTGACGGTGGCAAATACAAATACATGATGACCAACACACACACACACACACACACACACACACACACACACATACACACACACACACACACACACACATACAGGGAGTGGACCTAGTAGCGACCAGGGAAGAGGCTGGGACAAACTGTGAATCGACCCCTGCAACCTCAAATAGGTGAATACACACACACTCGTTTGAACAACTAGCAACTACTATGACTACTGTTACTACAACTATTACTATTACTACTACTACTACTACTACTACTACAGCTACTACACACACACACACACACACACACACACACATACATTCCAACAATATTTCCCACAAAGTCTTACCATAAAACAAGTACTTTCGTTTTTAAATATTTCTCAGTTTGAGGCAATATTTCCACAGTCTTCTCGTCAATAATCGATTGTAAACTGAGAAGTTTGGCCCCATTTACAAGTAACTATTAAAACTTTGTCCTTACTTACAAAGTTCACGTAAGAGGCAAAGTTGTCAAAACAAGAGTTCTCCTCACACCTGTTAACAACATAAGCACATAAGAAGGAACACTGCAACAGGCCTACTGACCCATACTGACAGACAAACAGAAATAAATATGATTATATATATATATATATATATATATATATATATATATATATATATATATATATATATATATATATATATATATATATATATATGGGTGAGATGCTATCAACAAATTTTGTTGAAAATAAGAAAAAGTTTTGGAGTGAGATTAACAAGTTAAGAAAGCCTAGAGAACAAATGGATTTGTCAGTTAAAAATAGGAGAGGAGAGTTATTAAATGGAGAGTTAGAGGTATTGGGAAGATGGAGGGAATATTTTGAGGAACTGTTAAATGTTGATGAAGATAGGGAAGCTGTGATTTCGTGTATAGGGCAAGGAGGAACAACATCTTGTAGGAGTGAGGAAGAGCCAGTTGTGAGTGTGGGGGAAGTTCGTGAGGCAGTAGGTAAAATGAAAGGGGGTAAGGCAGCCGGGATTGATGGGATAAAGATAGAAATGTTAAAAGCAGGTGGGAATATAGTTTTGGAGTGGTTGGTGCAATTATTTAATAAATGTATGGAAGAGGGTAAGGTACCTAGGGATTGGCAGAGAGCATGCATAGTTCCTTTGTATAAAGGCAAAGGGGATAAAAGAGAGTGCAAAAATTATAGGGGGATAAGTCTGTTGAGTGTACCTGGTAAAGTGTATGGTAGAGTTATTATTGAAAGAATTAAGAGTAAGACGGAGAATAGGATAGCAGATGAACAAGGAGGCTTTAGGAAAGGTAGGGGGTGTGTGGACCAGGTGTTTACAGTGAAACATATAAGTGAACAGTATTTAGATAAGGCTAAAGAGGTCTTTGTGGCATTTATGGATTTGGAAAAGGCGTATGACAGGGTGGATAGGGGGGCAATGTGGCAGATGTTGCAAGTGTATGGTGTAGGAGGTAGGTTACTGAAAGCAGTGAAGAGTTTTTACGAGGATAGTGAGGCTCAAGTTAGAGTATGTAGGAAAGAGGGAAATTATTTCTCAGTAAAAGTAGGCCTTAGACAAGGATGTGTGATGTCACCGTGGTTCTTTAATATATTTATAGATGGGGTTGTAAGAGAAGTAAATGCGAGGGTCTTGGCAAGAGGCGTGGAGTTAAAAGATAAAGAATCACACACAAAGTGGGAGTTGTCACAGCTGCTCTTTGCTGATGACACTGTGCTCTTGGGAGATTCTGAAGAGAAGTTGCAGAGATTGGTGGATAAATTTGGTAGGGTGTGCAAAAGAAGAAAATTAAAAGTGAATACAGGAAAGAGTAAGGTTATGAGGATAACAAAAAGATTAGGTGATGAAAGATTGGATATCAGATTGGAGGGAGAGAGTATGGAGGAGGTGAATGTATTCAGGTATTTGGGAGTGGACGTGTCAGCGGATGGGTCTATGAAAGATGAGGTGAATCATAGAATTGATGAGGGGAAAAGGGTGAGTGGTGCACTTAGGAGTCTGTGGAGACAAAGAACTTTGTCCTTGGAGGCAAAGAGGGGAATGTATGAGAGTATAGTTTTACCAACGCTCTTATATGGGTGTGAAGCATGGGTGATGAATGTCGCAGCGAGAAGAAGGCTGGAGGCAGTGGAGATGTCATGTCTGAGGGCAATGTGTGGTGTGAATATGATGCAGAGAATTCGTAGTTTGGAAGTTAGGAGGAGGTGCGGGATTACCAAAACTGTTGTCCAGAGGGCTGAGGAAGGGTTGTTGAGGTGGTTCGGACATGTAGAGAGAATGGAGCGAAACAGAATGACTTCAAGAGTGTATCAGTCTGTAGTGGAAGGAAGGCGGGGTAGGGGTCGGCCTAGGAAAGGTTGGAGGGAGGGGGTAAAGGAGGTTTTGTGTGCGAGGGGATTGGACTTCCAGCAGGCATGCATGAGCGTGTTTGATAGGAGTGAATGGAGACAAATGGTTTTTAATACTTGACGTGCTGTTGGAGTGTGAGCAAAGTAACATTTATGAAGGGATTCAGGGAAACCGGCAGGCCGGACTTGAGTCCTGGAGATGGGAAGTACAGTGCCTGCACTCTGAAGGAGGGGTGTTAATGTTGCAGTTTAAAAACTGTAGTGTAAAGCTCCCTTCTGGCAAGACAGTGATGGAGTGAATGATGGTGAAAGTTTTTCTTTTTCGGGCCACCCTGCCTTGGTGGGCCACCCTGTCTTGGTGGGCCACTCTGCCTTGGTGGGAATCGGCCAGTGTGTTAATAATATATATATATATATATATATATATATATATATATATATATATATATATATATATACATATGTGTGTGTGTGTGTGTGTGTATATATATATAAAATAACAGTGCGACTAGCCAAGGACTCGAACCCATGGTGCTTTGGCCTGCCTCATGGTGGGCGAAAATTCGTGGATTAAGGCGTCGTGAGTTTTCGCCCACCATGAAGCGGGCCAAAGCAGCATGGGTTCGAGTCCTTGGCTAGTCGCACTGTTGTTAGTGATCAGTTCCAATTGTTCGTGGGCACAACATATATATATATATATATATATATATATATATATATATATATATATATATATATATATATATATATATATATATATATATATATATATATATATATGCAAGGAATTCGCGAGAGCATGCGAAATATACACAAACACTGATCTCTGGCTGAAGGAGACTCGAACCTACGAACCTTAGGACAAGGTACGCAGTGCTTTACCAATCTACCCACACTGGACCAATACCTTGGCGTGTAGCATGCGCTACACGTTTGATCCCTGAAAGCTGGCTGCCTTGGATCAAACGTGTAGCGCATGCTACACGCCAAGGTATTGGTCCAGTGTGGGTAGATTGGTAAAGCACTGCGTACCTTGTCCTAAGGTTCGTAGGTTCGAGTCTCCTTCAGCCAGAGATCAGTGTTTGTGTATATTTCGCATGCTCTCGCGAATTCCTTGCATATATATATATATATATATATATATATATATATATATATATATATAGATATATATATATATATATATATATACATAACCACTGTGGAAAAAGGCGAAATTCCAAGCGCTTTCGTGACTTCTCACATTATCAAGGAACTTGATAATGTGAAAAGTCAACACACACACACACACACACACACACACACACACATATATATATACAGACACAGACACACACACACACACACACACACACACACACACACACACACACACACACACACATACACATATACACACACACAGACACACACAGACACACACACACACACACACACACACACACAACACACACAACACACACACACACACAACACACACAACACACACACACACACACACACACAAATCGAAAGATTCCATCATCACGATCTATCAGAAAAGAAACACCTGTTATTTAAGTTCACATATTTAAACGAGTCATTAGGAATACAGTTCAAATTTATTACTGTTATAAACGACTGTGTTTACAGACATAATTATCATTACTGTTATTACTATTATTATTATTACTATTACTATTACTCTTATTATTACTATTCTTATTACTATTACTATTATTATTACTATTACTATTATTATTACTATTATTATTACTATTACTATTATTACTATTATTATCACTATTATTATTGCTATAATTATTTTTCTTGTAGTATTAAGACTTATTATTGTAATTCTGAAATATCAACTTACGATTTAATAATTTGATTTGATGCGAGGAAGAGGAGAGCATAGCTCCACCTCCTCGTATCAAGAGTCTTTAACCACCCCTCAACCCTCCCCCTCCCAACCTCCCCCATGATGGGTGGACGAAATTTAATTATCCCAGGATAATAAATTGCATCACGCTACGTAAATATTACTGGCACCCAAGTAATTCAATAGTGCCACAAACATTTAAACAAATGCTGGCACTGGTAGTGCCAGGTTACACGTACTGTACGAGTCTATTACCTCAGCTTGGCCTTTCTCGAAACCAGATTTTGTGGGGGGGTTTCTATATAAAAACCAAATTTGTGGGTTTTTTTCGTGTTTTTTTGAGGGTAATTAAGGCTGTTTTATTGGTTAATGGGGGTTTAAATCCTGTCTGCAATACAAAGGTCACCAAGACTGGTTTACTGATTGGAGGTTTAAATCCTGTCTGCATTACAAAGGTCACCAAGACTGGTTTATTGATTATTGGAGGTTTAAATCCTGTCTGCAATACAAAGGTCACCAAGACTGGTTTATTGATTGGAGGTTTAAATCCTGTCTGCAATACAAAGGTCACCAAGACTGGTTTATTGATTATTGGAGGTTTAAATCCTGTCTGCAATACAAAGGTCACCAAGACTGGTTTACTGATTGGAGGTTTAAATCCTGTCTGCATTACAAAGGTCACCAAGACTGGTTTATTGATTATTGGAGGTTTAAATCCTGTCTGCAATACAAAGGTCACCAAGACTGGTTTACTGATTGGAGGTTTAAATCCTGTCTGCATTACAAAGGTCACCAAGACTGGTTTACTGATTGGAGGTTTAAATCCTGTCTGCATTACAAAGGTCACCAAGACTGGTTTATTGATTATTGGAGGTTTAAATCCTGTCTGCAATACAAAGGTCACCAAGACTGGTTTATTGATTGGAGGTTTAAATCCTGTCTGCAATACAAAGGTCACCAAGACTGGTTTACTGATTGGAGGTTTAAATCCTGTCTGCAATACAAGGTCACCAATATTGGTTTATTGATTAATGGGGGTTTAAATCCTGTCTGCAATACAAAGGTCACCAAGACTGGTTTACTGGTTGGAGGTTTAAATCCTGTCTGCATTACAAAGGTCACCAAGACTGGTTTATTGATTATTGGAGGTTTAAATCCTGTCTGCAATACAAAGGTCACCAAGACTGGTTTACTGATTGGAGGTTTAAATCCTGTCTGCATTACAAAGGTCACCAAGACTGGTTTATTGATTATTGGAGGTTTAAATCCTGTCTGCAATACAAAGGTCACCAAGACTGGTTTATTGATTGGAGGTTTAAATCCTGTCTGGAATACAAAGGTCACCATGACTGGTTTACTGATTGGAGGTTTAAATCCTGTCTGCATTACATAGGTCACCAAGACTGGTTTATTGATTATTGGAGGTTTAAATCCTGTCTGCAATACAAAGGTCACCAAGACTGGTTTATTGATTGGAGGTTTAAATCCTGTCTGCAATACAAGGTCACCAATATTGGTTTATTGATTAATGGGGGTTTAAATCCTGTCTGCAATACACAGGTCACCAAGACTGGTTTACTGGTTGGAGGTTTAAATCCTGTCTGCATTACAAACGTCAACAAGACTGGTTTATTGATTATTGGAGGTTTAAATTCTGTCTGCATTACAAACGTCACCAAGACTGGTTTATTGATTGGAGGTTTAAATCCTGTCTGCAATACAAAGGTCACCAAGACTGGTTTATTGATTATTGGAGGTTTAAATCCTGTCTGCAATACAAAGGTCACAAAAATTGGTTTATTGATTAATGGGGGTTTAAATCCTGTCTGCAATACAAAGGTCACCAATATTGGTTTATTGATTATTGGAGGTTTAAATCCTGTCTGGAATACAAGGTCACCAATATTGGTTTATTGATTAATGGGGGTTTAAGCCGTGTCTGCAATACAAGGGGATGCCACACACTGGTTTATTTCTTAATGGGGTATAATGGCTGTCGAACACACGAGGCCCATTATAACTGATATGTTGGTTAATGGGGTTTCAAGCCTATCAACTACATGATTGTCATAATTATATATATATATATATATATATATATATATATATATATATATATATATATATATACATATACATATATATATATATATATATTATATATATATTATATATATATATATATTATATATATGGATGCGAGAAGTGGGTCATAATAAGCGTGTATGCACCTGGAGAAGAGAGGAATGCAGAGGAGAGAGAGAGATTTTGGGAGATGTTAAGTGAATGTATAGGAGCCTTTGAACCAAGTGAGAGAGTAATTGTGGTAGGGGACTTGAATGCTAAAGTAGGAGAAACTTTTAGAGAGGGTGTGGTAGGTAAGTTTGGGGTGCCAGGTGTAAATGATAATGGGAGCCCTTTGATTGAACTTTGTATAGAAAGGGGTTTAGTTATAGGTAATACATATTTTAAGAAAAAGAGGATAAATAAGTATACACGATATGATGTAGGGCGAAATGACAGTAGTTTGTTGGATTATGTATTGGTAGATAAAAGACTGTTGAGTAGACTTCAGGATGTACATGTTTATAGAGGGGCCACAGATATATCAGATCACTTTCTAGTTGTAGCTACACTGAGAGTAAAAGGTAGATGGGATACAAGGAGAATAGAAGCATCAGGGAAGAGAGAGGTAAAGGTTTATAAACTAAAAGAGGAGGCAGTTAGGGTAAGATATAAACAGCTATTGGAGGATAGATGGGCTAATGAGAGCATAGGCAATGGGGTCGAAGAGGTATGGGGTAGGTTTAAAAATGTAGTGTTAGAGTGTTCAGCAGAAGTTTGTGGTTACAGGAAAGTGGGTGCAGGAGGGAAGAGGAGCGATTGGTGGAATGATGATGTAAAGAGAGTAGTAAGGGAGAAAAAGTTAGCATATGAGAAGTTTTTACAAAGTAGAAGTGATGCAAGGAGGGAAGAGTATATGGAGAAAAAGAGAGAAGTTAAGAGAGTGGTGAAGCAATGTAAAAAGAGAGCAAATGAGAGAGTGGGTGAGATGTTATCAACAAATTTTGTTGAAAATAAGAAAAAGTTTTGGAGTGAGATTAACAAGTTAAGAAAGCCTAGAGAACAAATGGATTTGTCAGTTAAAAATAGGAGAGGAGAGTTATTAAATGGAGAGTTAGAGGTATTGGGAAGATGGAAGGAATATTTTGAGGAATTGTTAAATGTTGATGAAGATAGGGAAGCTGTGATTTCGTGTATAGGGCAAGGAGGAATAACATCTTGTAGGAGTGAGGAAGAGTCAGTTGTGAGTGTGGGGGAAGTTCGTGAGGCAGTAGGTAAAATGAAAGGGGGTAAGGCAGCCGGGATTGATGGGATAAAGATAGAAATGTTAAAAGCAGGTGGGGATATAGTTTTGGAGTGGTTGGTGCAATTATTTAATAAATGTATGGAAGAGGGTAAGGTACCTAGGGATTGGCAGAGAGCATGCATAGTTCCTTTGTATAAAGGCAAAGGGGATAAAAGAGAGTGCAAAAATTATAGGGGGATAAGTCTGTTGAGTGTACCTGGTAAAGTGTATGGTAGAGTTATAATTGAAAGAATTAAGAGTAAGACGGAGAATAGGATAGCAGATGAACAAGGAGGCTTTAGGAAAGGTAGGGGGTGTGTGGACCAGGTGTTTACAGTGAAACATATAAGTGAACAGTATTTAGATAAGGCTAAAGAGGTCTTTGTGGCATTTATGGATTTGGAAAAGGCGTATGACAGGGTGGATAGGGGGGCAATGTGGCAGATGTTGCAAGTGTATGGTGTAGGAGGTAGGTTACTGAAAGCAGTGAAGAGTTTTTACGAGGATAGTGAGGCTCAAGTTAGAGTATGTAGGAAAGAGGGAAATTTTTTTCCCAGTAAAAGTAGGCCTTAGACAAGGATGTGTGATGTCACCGTGGTTGTTTAATATATTTATAGATGGGGTTGTAAGAGAAGTAAATGCGAGGGTCTTGGCAAGAGGCGTGGAGTTAAAAGATAAAGAATCACACACAAAGTGGGAGTTGTCACAGCTGCTCTTTGCTGATGACACTGTGCTCTTGGGAGATTCTGAAGAGAAGTTGCAGAGATTGGTGGATGAATTTGGTAGGGTGTGCAAAAGAAGAAAATTAAAGGTGAATACAGGAAAGAGTAAGGTTATGAGGATAACAAAAAGATTAGGTGATGAAAGATTGAATATCAGATTGGAGGGAGAGAGTATGGAGGAGGTGAACGTATTCAGATATTTGGGAGTGGACGTGTCAGCGGATGGGTCTATGAAAGATGAGGTGAATCATAGAATTGATGAGGGAAAAAGAGTGAGTGGTGCACTTAGGAGTCTGTGGAGACAAAGAACTTTGTCCTTGGAGGCAAAGAGGGGAATGTATGAGAGTATAGTTTTACCAACGCTCTTATATGGGTGTGAAGCGTGGGTGATGAATGTTGCAGCGAGGAGAAGGCTGGAGGAAGTGGAGATGTCATGTCTAAGGGCAATGTGTGGTGTGAATATAATGCAGAGAATTCGTAGTTTGGAAGTTAGGAGGAGGTGCGGGATTACCAAAACTGTTGTCCAGAGGGCTGAGGAAGGGTTGTTGAGGTGGTTCGGACATGTAGAGAGAATGGAGCGAAACAGAATGACTTCAAGAGTGTATCAGTCTGTAGTGGAAGGAAGGCGGGGTAGGGGTCGGCCTAGGAAGGGTTGGAGGGAGGGGGTAAAGGAGGTTTTGTGTGCGAGGGGCTTGGACTTCCAGCAGGCATGCGTGAGCGTGTTTGATAGGAGTGAATGGAGACAAATGGTTTTTAATACTTGACGTGCTGTTGGAGTGTGAGCAAAGTAACATTTATGAAGGGATTCAGGGAAACCGGCAGGCCGGACTTGAGTCCTGGAGATGGGAAGTACAGTGCCTGCACTCTGAAGGAGGGGTGTTAATGTTGCAGTTTAAAAACTGTAGTGTAAAGCACCCTTCTGGCAAGACAGTGATGGAGTGAATGATGGTGAAAGTTTTTCTTTTTCGGGCCACCCTGCCTTGGTGGGAATCGGCCGGTGTGATAATAAAAAAAAAAATAATAAATACATATATATATATATATATAATATACATATATATATATATATATATAATATACATATATATATATATATATATATATAGTATACATATATATATATATATATATATATATATATATATATATATATATATATATATATATAATATATACATATATATATATATATATATATATATATATATATATATATATATATATATATATATATATATACATATACATATATATATATATATATATATATATATATATATATATATATATATAATATACATATATATATATATATTATTTATATATATATATATATATATATATATATATATATATATATATATATATATATATTACATATAAATAGGCAACATATTGATAAGAGAAAATATGTACGAGGTGGAGACCGAACCGGCTCAGGTTTGTGACCAACTCCTCAGCTAATTTGGTTTCTGTACTGTGTTATGGAGTTAAAGTTCGCTTGCTGGTGTTATGGCCCCCGGGGACCTGTTATCATGGCCCCCGGGGACCTGTTATCATGGCCCCCGGGGACCTGTTATCATGGCCCCCGGGGCCCGGTTATCATGGCCCCCGGGTCCTGGTTATCATGGCCCCCGGGGCCCAGTTAAAAAGGGCCCCCGGGTCCCGATTATCATGGGCCCCGGGGCCCGGTTATCATGGCCCCCGGGTCCCGATTATCATGGGGCCCGGGTCCCGATTATTATGGGCCCCGGGTCCCGATTATCATGGGCCCCGGGGACCGGTTATCATGGCCCCCGGGTCCTGGTTATCATGGCCCCCGGGTCCCAGTTAAAAAGGGCCCCCGGGTCCCGATTATCATGGGCCCCGGGTCCCGATTATCATGGGCCCCGGGGCCCGGTTATCATGGCCCCCGGGTCCCGATTATCATGGGCCCCGGGTCCCGATTATCATGGGCCCCGGGGCCCGGTTATCATGGCCACCGGGGCCCGGTCTCACAAGCATCCTTAATACGAGAGTAAGATTTCCCTTCTATCACTAGACAAAGTCCAGCAATTCTGCCAGAGTGCAAAACTTTTAACATGCTTCATATTTATATTTCCAGAACAGTGGGGTAGTACCTCCGTCGCTTTTTTTAACTACTCTACTACATGATGTATATGGTAACTAAATACACAGTGTTAAGAATAGGTACGGTAATGCAAGAGGTTAGAAATTAACGAAAAGAGTAGAAAAGGCTGCACCAGGAGCTGGAATGCAATTTTAACTCTCCTCAAAGGAGGATAACCCAAAGAAAAAACCACATTGACCATCTCTCATCCAATTACCTTGAGTTTACCTGGAGAGAGTTCCGGGGGTCAACGCCCCCGCGGCCCGGTCTGTGACCAGGCCTCCTGGTGGATCAGAGCCTGATCAACCAGCCTGTTACTGCTGGCTGCACGCAAACCAACGTACGAGCCACAGCCCGGCTGGTCAGGTACCGACTTTAGGTGCTTGTCCAGTGCCAGCTTGAAGACTGCCAGGGGTCTATTGGTAATCCCCCTTATGTATGCTGGAAGGCAGTTGAACAGTCTCGGGCCCCTGACACTTATTGTATGGTCTCTTAACGTGCTAGTGACACCCCTGCTTTTCATTGGGGGGATGTTGCATCATCTGCCAAGTCTTTTGCTTTCGTTGTGAGTGATTTTCGTGTGCAAGTTCGGTACTAGTCCCTCTAGGATTTTCCAGGTGTATATAATCATGTATCTCTCCCGCCTGCGTTCCAGGGAATACAGGTTTAGGAACCTCAAGCGCTCCCAGTAATTGGTGTTTTTATCAATAGCTGTCTTTACCACAAAGGTTATGTGAGAAACAGAAGAATCACATCCCCCATTACTCACTTAACTGTCTTGCCACAAAAATCACATTAATCACTACTAATAACCATCACCTGAAATAACACTACCCCAGCTATTTTTTGCCCAGGGGGCAGGAAGTATCGTGGGCAGGAATATTTATTGTCCTGGTACAGTATTACCCTTGCTGGTGGGATAATTTGTACCACTGATGTAGAGAACGGTCTTGTCTATATATAGAACGTGTCTGTTTACGTTCATCGATTTCTGGGGTGATGTGAACGTCTTGATGAGGGGGGAGGGAGGTGGAAGAGAGGGGGGAGGGGGAGGGAGATGGGAGGGGGAGGGAGGAAGAGTGGGGAATGGGGGAGAAGGAAGGGAGGAGGAGAGACAGAGACAGCTCCCAGAGAAAGCCCGAGAAAGAGGTAGACAGGAAAAGGGAGGAAGAGTTAAAGACAGCGAGTCAGAGAAACCAACAGAAAGCCAGACACAGTCACAAAGCCAGGGACAGTCACAAAGCCAGGGACAGTCACAAAGCCAGAGACAGTCACAAAGCCAGGGACAGTCACAAAGCCAGGGACAGTCACAAAGCCAGAGACAGTCACAAAGCCAGAGACAGCCACAAAGCCAGAGACAGTCACAAAGCCAGAGACAGTCACAAAGCCAGAGACAGCCACAAAGCCAGAGACAGCCACAAAGCCAGAGACAGCCACAAAGCCAGACACAGCTACAAAGCCAGAGACAGCCACAAAGCCAGAGACAGCCACAAAGCCAGAGACAGTCACAAAGCCAGAGACAGTCACAAAGCCAGAGACAGCCACAAAGCCAGAGACAGCCACAAAGCCAGAGACAGCCACAAAGCCAGACACAGCTACAAAGCCAGAGACAGCCACAAAGCCAGAGACAGCCACAAAGCCAGAGACAGCCACAAAGCCAGAGACAGCCACAAAGCCAGAGACAGCCACAAAGCCAGAGACAGCCACAAAGTCAGAGACAAAAAAAAACAGACTGACAGACAAAGCCAAAGAGACAGACAGCCAAAGACAGACAAAGCCTGAGACAGCAACAGAGCAGGTAAGTGACAAGGCAGGTCTGAGGCAATATACCTCAACCCTCACCTGCGTGTACAGTAATTACAGGTTACTAACAGCTTTGACACCACTAACTGGGCGTAACTAGAGACTAGCAGAGTACCTAACTACGCACCACACACCACTCCTAATATTTCTAATTATTAAACACTTTCACCTATCTATTATCTAATTCTAAAAAAGACCTCGCTTATTTCTAAATCATAGACAGAGTTCACTTTAAGATTAGCTGATGTGTGGAGATGTATATTATGGGCTAGTAGGCCTGCTTGTATGGTACAGTAAATCTGCTTGTATGGGACAGTAAGCCTGTTTGTATGGACCAGTAGGCTTGCTTGTAAAGGGTGGTTGGCCTACTTGAATGGGCCAGTAAGACTGCTTCTGTGGGATAGTAGGCCTCTTTATATGGACCAATAGGCCTCCTTGTATGGGCTAATAAGCCTGTTTGAATGGGATAATAGGCCTTGTATGAGCTAGTAAGACTGCTTGTATGGGATAGGCCTGTTTGTATGGGCTAGGAGGCCTGCTTGTATGGTACACTAGGCCTTGAATGCTACACTAGGCCTCTTTGAATGGTGCACTACACATCCTTGTATGATACAGTAGGCCTTGTATAGTACACTAGGCCTTGTATGGTATACTAGGCCTCTTTGTATGGTGCGCTAGACATCCTTGTATAGTACACTAGGAATTGTATGGTACACTAGGCCTCTTTGTATGGTGCACTAGACATCCTTGTATGGTATACTAGGACTTGTATGGTACACTAGGCCTTGTATGGTACACTAGGCCTTGTATGGTACACTAGGCCTCCTTGTATGCGCCAGTAGTCCTACTGCAGTGTTCCTGCATTCCTATGTAATAGCTAGAAATTATTCAAGGGGTCCTTGAAACCTGTAAAGGGATCTCGAGGAATTGAATACAATGGGTTTGTTGCATGGCGCACGAGAATAGTTGTCCCGTGACTCGGTTGGTAGCGCACTTGCCTCACAGAGTGCCCGTGGTTCAATCTACTACACGGATGGCAACATTGGGCGTGTTTCTTTAAGACATCTGTTGCCCTTGTTTACCTAGCAGTAAGTAGGTATCTGGGTGTTAGGTGACTGCTGTGGGTGGCATCCTGGGGGGCAAGACTAGATAACAACACTGTAAGACAGTCCTCGATGATACACTGACTCTCTTAGGTTATACTGGCTGGCTAACACTCCCTACCGTGTGTATTCCTGGCTGGCTAACACTCCCTACCCTGTGTATTCCTGGCTGGCTAACACTCCCTACCGTGTGTATTCCTGGCTGGCTAACACTCCCTACCGTGTGTATTCCTGGCTGGCTAACACTCCCTACCGTGTGTATTCCTGGCTGGCTAACACTCCCTACCCTGTGTATTCCTGGCTGGCTAACACTCCCTACCGTGTGTATTCCTGGCTGGCTAACACTCACTACCCTGTGTATTCCTGGCTGGCTAACACTCCCTACCCTGTGTATTCCTGGCTGGCTAACACTCCCTACCCTGTGTATTCCTGGGTGGCTAACACTCCCTACCGTGTGTATTCCTGGCTGGCTAACACTCCCTACCGTGTGTATTCCTGGCTGGCTAACACTCCCTACCCTGTGTATTCCTGGCTGGCTAACACTCCCTACCCTGTGTATTCCTGGCTGGCTAACACTCCCTACCCTGTGTATTCCTGGGTGGCTAACACTCACTACCCTGTGTATTCCTGGCTGGCTAACACTCCCTACCGTGTGTATTCCTGGCTGGCTAACACTCCCTACCCTGTGTATTCCTGGCTGGCTAACACTCCCTACCCTGTGTATTCCTGGGTGGCTAACACTCCCTACCCTGTGTATTCCTGGCTGGCTAACACTCCCTACCCTGTGTATTCCTGGGTGGCTAACACTCACTACCCTGTGTATTCCTGGCTGGCTAACACTCACTACCCTGTGTATTCCTGGCTGGCTAACACTCCCTACCCTGTGTATTCCTGGCTGGCTAACACTCACTACCCTGTGTATTCCTGGCTGGCTAACACTCACTACCCTGTGTATTCCTGGGTGGCTAACACTCCCTACCCTGTGTATTCCTGGCTGGCTAACACTCACTACCCTGTGTATTCCTGGCTGGCTAACACTCACTACCCTGTGTATTCCTGGGTGGCTAACACTCCCTACCCTGTGTATTCCTGGCTGGCTAACACTCACTACCCTGTGTATTCCTGGCTGGCTAACACTCACTACCCTGTGTATTCCTGGGTGGCTAACACTCCCTACCCTGTGTATTCCTGGGTGGCTAACACTCCCTACCCTGTGTATTCCTGGCTGGCTAACACTCACTACCCTGTGTATTCCTGGGTGGCTAACACTCCCTACCCTGTGTATTCCTGGCTGGCTAACACTCACTACCCTGTGTATTCCTGGCTGGCTAACACTCACTACCCTGTGTATTCCTGGGTGGCTAACACTCCCTACCCTGTGTATTCCTGGCTGGCTAACACTCACTACCCTGTGTATTCCTGGGTGGCTAACACTCCCTACCCTGTGTATTCCTGGCTGGCTAACACTCACTACCCTGTGTATTCCTGGCTGGCTAACACTCCCTACCCTGTGTATTCCTGGCTGGCTAACACTCACTACCCTGTGTATTCCTGGGTGGCTAACACTCACTACCCTGTGTATTCCTGGGTGGCTAACACTCCCTACCCTGTGTATTCCTGGCTGGCTAACACTCACTACCCTGTGTATTCCTGGGTGGCTAACACTCCCTACCCTGTGTATTCCTGGCTGGCTAACACTCACTACCCTGTGTATTCCTGGCTGGCTAACACTCACTACCCTGTGTATTCCTGGGTGGCTAACACTCACTACCCTGTGTATTCCTGGCTGGCTAACACTCACTACCCTGTGTATTCCTGGCTGGCTAACACTCCCTACCCTGTGTATTCCTGGCTGGCTAACACTCACTACCCTGTGTATTCCTGGGTGGCTAACACTCCCTACCCTGTGTATTCCTGGCTGGCTAACACTCACTACCCTGTGTATTCCTGGCTGGCTAACACTCCCTACCCTGTGTATTCCTGGCTGGCTAACACTCACTACCCTGTGTATTCCTGGGTGGCTAACACTCACTACCCTGTGTATTCCTGGGTGGCTAACACTCCCTACCCTGTGTATTCCTGGCTGGCTAACACTCACTACCCTGTGTATTCCTGGGTGGCTAACACTCACTACCCTGTGTATTCCTGGCTGGCTAACACTCCCTACCCTGTGTATTCCTGGCTGGCTAACACTCACTACCCTGTGTATTCCTGGCTGGCTAACACTCACTACCCTGTGTATTCCTGGGTGGCTAACACTCCCTACCCTGTGTATTCCTGGCTGGCTAACACTCACTACCCTGTGTATTCCTGGGTGGCTAACACTCACTACCCTGTGTATTCCTGGCTGGCTAACACTCCCTACCCTGTGTATTCCTGGCTGGCTAACACTCCCTACCCTGTGTATTCCTGGCTGGCTAACACTCCCTACCCTGTGTATTCCTGGGTGGCTAACACTCCCTACCCTGTGTATTCCTGGCTGGCTAACACTCCCTACCCTGTGTATTCCTGGCTGGCTAACACTCCCTACCCTGTGTATTCCTGGGTGGCTAACACTCCCTACCCTGTGTATTCCTGGGTGGCTAACACTCACTACCCTGTGTATTCCTGGCTGGCTAACACTCCCTACCCTGTGTATTCCTGGCTGGCTAACACTCCCTACCCTGTGTATTCCTGGCTGGCTAACACTCCCTACCCTGTGTATTCCTGGGTGGCTAACACTCCCTACCCTGTGTATTCCTGGCTGGCTAACACTCCCTACCCTGTGTATTCCTGGCTGGCTAACACTCCCTACCCTGTGTATTCCTGGCTGGCTAACACTCCCTACCCTGTGTATTCCTGGGTGGCTAACACTCCTTACCTTGTGTATTCCTGGCTGGCTAACACTCCCTACCCTGTGTATTCCTGGCTGGCTAACACTCCCTACCCTGTGTATTCCTGGCTGGCTAACACTCCCTACCCTGTGTATTCCTGGGTGGCTAACACTCCCTACCCTGTGCATTCCTGGGTGGCTAACACTCCCTACCCTGTGTATTCCTGGCTGGCTAACACTCCCTACCCTGTGTATTCCTGGCTGGCTAACACTCCCTACCCTGTGTATTCCTGGGTGGCTAACACTCCCTACCCTGTGTATTCCTGGCTGGCTAACACTCCCTACCCTGTGTATTCCTGGCTGGCTAACACTCCCTACCCTGTGTATTCCTGGGTGGCTAACACTCCTTACCTTGTGTATTCCTGGCTGGCTAACACTCCCTACCCTGTGTATTCCTGGCTGGCTAACACTCCCTACCCTGTGTATTCCTGGCTGGCTAACACTCCCTACCCTGTGTATTCCTGGGTGGCTAACACTCCCTACCCTGTGCATTCCTGGGTGGCTAACACTCCCTACCCTGTGTATTCCTGGCTGGCTAACACTCCCTACCCTGTGTATTCCTGGCTGGCTAACACTCCCTACCCTGTGTATTCCTGGGTGGCTAACATAAGAACATAAGAAAGGAGGAACACTGCAGGAGGCCTGTTGGCCCATACTAGGCAGGTCCTTTACAATTCATCCCACTAACAAATCATTTAACCAACCCAATTTTCAATGCCACCCAAGAAACAAGCTCCGATGTGAAAGTCCCACTCAAATCCAACCCCTCCCACTCATGTACTTATCCAACCTAAATTTGAAACTACCCAAAGTCCTAGCCTCAATAACCCAACTAGGTAGACTGTTCCACTCATCAACTGCCCTATTTCCAAACCAATACTTTCCTATGTCCTTTCTAAATCTAAACTTATCTAATTTAAATCCATTACTGCGGGTTCTCTCTTGGAGAGACATCCTCAAGACCTTATTAATATCCCCTTTATTAATACCTATCTTCCACTTATACACTTCGATCAGGTCTCCCCTCATTCTTCGTCTAACAAGTGAATGTAACTTAAGAGTCTTCAATCTTTCTTCATAAGGAAGATTTCTAATGCTATGTATTAATTTAGTCATCCTACGCTGAATGTTTTCTAACGAATTTATGTCCATTCTGTAATATGGAGACCAGAATTGAGCTGCATAATCTAGGTGAGGCCTTACTAATGATGTATAAAGCTGCAACATGACCTCTGGACTTTGTAGATGAATGGTTCAGAGAACCGACATGTTGATAAATTAGACACATGTGCAACTCTTGGGTATCTTTATTGAGGAAACGTTTCGCCACACAGTGGCTTCATCAGTCCATACATAGGAGAAACTTGAAGAACAGGAGGAGAATGAGGTAATCAGTCCCTCAACCTTGAGTCGATGTGTTCAGTCCATCAATCTTGAGTAGAATACGGCAGATGAGCGGAGAAGCAGCTTATAAACCTTATGGCAGGAGAGGTGTAGCAGTCATAGGTAGTGTCACATTTGTTCAATGTGGAAGTAGGTTGTGCCCAAGAATTAGGCAAGCGAAGATGAAGCCACTGTGTGGCGAAACGTTTCCTCAATAAAGATACCCAAGAGTTGCACATGTGTCTAATTTATCAACATGTCGGTTCTCTGAACCATTCATCTACAAACCTGTCAGACACTGCAACTTCTTGGGATCTTAATACTTAGGAATTCTTCGCTTGCCTAATTCTTGGGCACAACCTACTTCCACATTGAACAAATGTGACACTACCTATGACTGCTGCACCTCTCCTGCCATAAGGTTTATAAGTTGCTTCTCCGCTCATCTGCCGTATTCTACTCAAGATTGATGGACTGAACACATCGACTCAAGGTTGAGGGACTGATTACCTCATTCTCCTCCTGTTCTTCAAGTTTCTCCTATGTATGGACTGATGAAGCCACTGTGTGGCGAAACGTTTCCTCAATAAAGATACCCAAGAGTTGCACATGTGTCTAATTTATCACCTCTGGACTTCTGTTGCTTACACTTCTTGATATAAATCCCAGTAATCTATTTGCCTTATTACATACGCTTAGGCATTGCTGTCTTGGTTTAAGGTTGCTGCTCACCATAACCCCCAAGTCCTTTTCGCAATCTGTATGGCTAAGTTCTACATCATTTAACTTATAAGTACTAGGGTTATGGGCACTCCCAAGCTTCAGAACCTTGCATTTATCTACATTGAACTGCATCTGCCACTTTTCTGACCAAGAATAGAGTTTGTTTGAATCCTCTTGAAGTTCCCTAACATCTACGTTTGAATCAATTATCCTACCTATCTTTGTGTCATCGGCGAATTTGCTCATACCACTAGTAATTCCCTCATTAAGATCATTGATATATATTATAAACAACAACGGGCCCAAGACTGATCCCTGTGGAACGCCACTTGTTACAGATCCCCACTCGGATTTAACCCCATTTATGGACACTCTCTGCTTTCTGTCTGTGAGCCATGACTCGATCCACGAGAGCACTTTTCCCCCAATGCCATGAGCTGCCACTTTCTTCAACAGTCTATGGTGCGGGACTCTATCAAAAACCTTACTAAAATCTAAGTAAACAATATCAAATTCTTTATCATGGTCAACAGCCTCAAAAGCTTTACTGAAGAAAGTTAATAAATTAGTTAGACAAGACCGGCCTCTTGTGAATCCATGCTGAGTATCATTAATCAAGCTATGCTTATCGAGATGGCTTCTTATAATCTCAGCTATAATTGACTCTAGTAATTTGCCTACAATTGAGGTCAGGCTTATTGGGCGGTAATTTGACGGTAACGACTTGTCCCCTGTTTTAAAAATAGGAATTACATTAGCCATCTTCCACATATCAGACACTACACCTGTTTAAAGAGATAAATTAAAAATATTAGTTAATGGTTCACAGACTTCCATTTTGCATTCCTTAAGAACCCTTGAAAAAACCTCATCAGAACCCGGCGACTTATTTTGCTTCAGTTGGTCTATCTGCTTCACAACCATTTCACTAGTGACTGTGATGTTACATAATTTATCTTCTTCTAGCCCACTATAAAAATTAATTACCGGAATATTATTAGTGTCTTCCTGTGTAAAAACAGAGAGAAAATAATTATTTAAAATCGAGCACATTTCATTCTCTTTGTCAGTAAGATGCCCATAGTAATTTTTAAGGGGACCTATCTTATCTCTAACTTTTGTTCTATATACCTGGAAAAAACTTTTTGGGTTAGTTTTAGAATCCCTAGCAACTTTAATTTCATAGTCCCTTTTAGCTTTTCTTATCCCCTTTTTAATGTCCCTCTTAATGTCAATATACTGATTCATAAGATGACCCTCGCCTCTTTTGATACGCCTATAAATTCCTTTCTTATGCCCTAGTAGATATTTGAGCCTGTTATTCATCCATTTTGGGTCATTTCTATTTGATCTAATTTCTTTATAAGGGATAAACGTTCTTTGAGCAGCATGTATAGTGTTCAGAAAACTGTCATATTGATAGCTCTCTTCGTTATCCCAGTCAACAGATAAGTGTTCTCTAAGCCCATCGTAATCTGCTAAGCGAAAATCTGGGACTGTTACTGAGTTATCGCTACTATCGTACTTCCATTCAATTCTAAATGTAATTGATTTGTGGTCGCTAGCACCCAGTTCCTCTGAAACTTCTAAATTATTAACAAGGGATTCATTGTTTGCCAGAACTAAGTCAAGCAGGTTATTTCCCCTTGTAGGTTCTGTCACAAACTGCTTCAAAAAACAATCCTGAACTACTTCTAAGAAGTCGTATGATTCTAAATTCCCAGTCAAGAAATTCCAATCAATATGACTAAAGTTAAAGTCCCCTAGAATTACTACATTATCGTGCCTTGTGACCTTAACAATTTCCTCCTACAGTAATTTCCCTTGGTCCCTATCTAAGTTTGGGGGACGGTATATCACTCCTAGAATCAATTTTTTATGCCCCTCTGAAAATTCTATCCAGACTCTGTATGTGTTACTTCAGACTTAATACCCGTTTTTATGCAACAGTTCAAGTGATCTCGGACATACAATGCCACCCCACCCCCCTTCCCGATACTTCTATCTACTTGGATTATTATTATAATCAAGGGGGAAGCACTAAACCCGGAGGATTAAACAGCGCCTGGGGGGGGGATGTGGAAGGCATTCAGGCTTAATTCGGGGAACTGGAGCACAGATCCAATTCCCTAAATCAAGAGCCCCTCATCAACATCAAGGAACCTTCCTTGAGGGGAATCTACCTGGAACAATTTAAAACCCTGAATGTGACATTCCGAAGGCATGTCCCGACTTTTGGAATTAAACCACGTCTCAGTTATGGCAAATACATCAAAGTTACCTACACTAGCAACTAATCTCAACTCGTCCATCTTATTCCTAGCACTACGGGTATTAGCATAATAAACATTGAAAGACTCTCCTTTCTCTTTACCCTTCCTGCTCATATCTGTTTTTCACTAAAACTATTACTGTCCTTGTCGCCTAGTGCCATTGGCTTTCCAATATCCACCTCATTCTGCCTATTACTAGTCATAGTATTACTACACTGGGACTTCACTGTATTCACGCCAAAGCCCATACCACTATCCATTCCTAGTTTAAAGACCTAACAGCTCCCTCCACTGCCGTTGCCAGTGCCCCCACCCCAGACCTAGATAAGTGTACCCCATCCCTGGCATACATGTCATTTCTGCCATAAAAGAGGTCCCAGTTGTCAATGAATGTTACTGCATTTTCCTTACATTATTTGTCCAGCCAGCAATTGACACCAATTGCCCTGGACAACCATTCATTTCCAACTCCTCTCCTTGGCAAAATACCACATATGACAGGGTTCCCACCCTTCTTCCTAATTATCTCTATTGCTGACCTATACCTGCTAATCAGGTCCTCACTCCTACGTCTGCCAACATCGTTGCCTCCCGCACTGAGGCAGATAATAGGATTGCTCCCATTACCTTTCATGATGTCGTCCAGACGGCTAACAATATCCCCCATCCCAGCCTCAGGAAAACATACCCTCTGCCTCCTCTTCCTGTCCCTTAGACAAAAGGCCCTATCCATAAACTTAACCTGACTGTCTCCCACTAAAACAATGTTCTTACCTTCATTTGTGGAATTTGTAGTGACGTTCTTGATGGTCTTCATTGGGGTATCAAGGGATGTCTCACTCATGTCTGCCAATGCTCCCTTGGTACTCGTTGTGACGTTCTCAGTAGACAATCCACATTCGTCTGGTAATACCGAAAATGGGTTGGAAGTCTCCACAGCAATCTTCTGGATCTTCGTTGTTTCCGCCACTCCAACAGACTTCTTGATTTTCAGCTTTGTTCCACGTTGGTCGGATACTGACCAAGTTCCTCTCTTGACTTGAGGACTCACAACAGGAGGATGACTTCGAATCCTCTTGTTTTCCTCCGTCAGCAGCCGTATCTCAAGCTTAGCAACCCTAAGCTCCTCTTTCAGCTGCTGGTACAGTTGCTCAAGAGAGGACATCTTGTGCAGATTCAAGGAGAACACCCTGGACAGATCTTCACAGAGCTAAGTACACGTCACCACTGAGCTAAGTACACGTCACCACTGAGCTAAGTGCTAAGTGCACCCTGTGTATTCCTGGGTGGCTAACACTCCCTACCCTGTGTATTCCTGGGTGGCTAACACTCCCTACCCTGTGTATTCCTGGCTGGCTAACACTCCCTACCCTGTGTATTCTTGGGTGGCTAACACTCCCTACCCTGTGTATCCCTGGCTGGCTAACACTCCCTACCCTGTGTATTCCTGGCTGGCTAACACTCCCTACCCTGTGTATTCCTGGGTGGCTAACACTCCCTACCCTGTGTATTCCTGGCTGGCTAACACTCCCTACCCTGTGTATTCTTGGGTGGCTAACACTCCCTACCCTGTGTATTCCTGGGTGGCTAACACTCCCTACCCTGTGTATTCCTGGCTGGCTAACACTCCCTACCCTGTGTATTCCTGACTGGCTAACACTTCCTACCCTGTGTATTCTTGGGTGGCTAACACTCCCTACCCTGTGTATTCCTGGGTGGCTAACACTCCCTACCCTGTGTATTCCTGGCTGGCTAACACTCCCTACCCTGTGTATTCTTGGCTGGCTAACACTTCCTACCCTGGGTCATCCTGGGTGGCTAACACTCCCTACCCTGGGTTATCCTGGCTGGCTAACACTCCCTGCCCTACAACACACACACACACAACACACAACACACACACACACACACACACACACACACACACACACACACACACATACACACACACACACACACACACAAACACACAAACACAATGTTCCAGTAAGACATTAATTGCGACAGTCATTATAAGAAGACACTGATATTTACCAAGAAAACACAAGAAGAAAAATCTAAAAAAAAAGCAATATATATATATATATATATATATATATATATATATATATATATATATATATATATATATATATATATATGTCGTGCAGAATAGGCAGAACTTGCGATCTTGGCTTAAATAGCAACGTTCATCTTGCCATATAAGACAAGTGAAAATTTGTGTATGCAATAATTTCGCCAAAATCATTCTGAACCTAACGAAAAAAATATATTTCACTGTGTTTGTTTAGTATTAAATTATTGTAAACAAATCTAAAATATATTTAGTTGGGTTGGGCTAAAATAAATTGTTCTTGTTATAATAAGGTCAGGTAAGTTTTCTAAGATTCTTTTGGAGCAAAATTAAATTTTTTTACATTAACATTAATGAATAAAATATATCTTTAAACGTATAAGAGAAAATTTTAGAAAGGACTTAATTTTAAATGAGTTCTTGCTAATTGACCAGTTTTACATATTCGGCACGACATATATATATATATATATATATATATATATATATAAGTGAAAAATTACACAGGATAAAATATTTTGTCTTAGATTTAGCCCTGACTCATTTGTGACCTCTGACCTGCTCTGTGACCTCTGACCTCTGGTTTGTGACCTCTGACCTCTGGTTTGTGACCTCTGACCTGCTCTGTGACCTCTGACCTCTGGTTTGTGACCTCTGACCTGCTCTGTGACCTCTGACCTCTGGTTTGTGACCTCTGCCCTGCTCTGTGACCTGTGACCTCTGGTTTGTGACCTCTGACTTCCTGTGTGACCTATATTATCGTACCCACGAACAAGTGGCATTGATCAATAACAACACTACGACTAGCCAAGGAGTCGAACCCATGCTGCTTTGGCCCACCTCATGGTGAGCGAGACATGATGCTGTAGTCCACGGGACCACACAATTCTCAAGAATGGCGCACTCAGCCAAGCTAGGTGTTGTACCCGTCATCCGGGGACATACGGTGGTGTGGACGCCTCTTACAACATTTCGTTCTTCTCTCTGTTTGTATTAGCAAGGTTAGGCGAGTAAATTTTTTTAAATATTTTTAGGCATAATTTATTTTCACTAAATCCATGAATGGAAATTTTGAAAAAACAAAACAAATACAGAACTTTTCGTCCTAATTGACCAATTCAGCTCATTATACCCAACCTATATAATGACTCACACACATTATATATATATATATATATATATATATATATATATATATATATATATATATATATATATATATAGTGTGTGTGTGTGTGTGTGGTGCCGAATAGGTAAAATTAGTCAATTATCAAGAATTTATTTAAAATTCAGTTCTTTCTAAAATTTTCTCTTATATGTTTAAAGGTAATTTTGTACCAAAAGAACCTTAGGAAACTTACCTGACCTTATTATAACAAGCGTAATTTAATTTAGGCTAATCTAGCTAAATATATTTTAGATAGTTTACAATAATTTAATAATAACCAGTGAAATATATTTTTTTTCGTTAGGTTCAGAATGATTTTTGGGAAATTTTTGCATACACATGTTTTCACTCGTCTTATTCGGCAAGAAGGACGTTAAGCAAAAATTGCTAGCTTTACCTATTCGGCACGGCATATATTATTTTCACACATGTCCTAAATTCCTGTTTATTAATGGTATTATTCGCTTTTTCAGTCATATATTAAGTCTTGGTAATACCGTTCACTATATGTGTATATTCCTATATATATATTCATACATATATACTGTACTGTAGCCCATGGAAGCAGAATACAAGCAATAAGGAGCCTTTCGAAGCCTCTAATTAAGGTCCATAATATCGGACACCAGTTTGGATCGACCCAACATGACCCGTAATGACGTCTTAATCTGTACGTTTCTCATTGGCCATAATTCACAGTCGTGATGTTTTTACAATCGCAAAACGACGCGTTCGAACGTTAATGACAAATTTGACTTATTTTATTGCAAAGTAATTACCGAACGCATGGGTTTTCGGGATGTTGTTTTTGCAAGATAAGCATTTAATTGGGGATGATTTGGGAGTTATCATCCCCGGTAAATTGGTGCTTTTTAAGCCGGTAATAAGACTCTGAAAAAGAGGGAATCTCCTGGCTTGGAAAACGACTCGGTGGATTTTCACGCATAATTACTTACCTTGCCTTTGTTTATCAGCCGTCGTGTTCATCTTTCTCGTCATTACCACCATCATACTCATTATCATAGCGATTATAGATAATGCGGTCATTATCCCCACTATCAGCATCATCAATATCAAAATCATCTTCACTATCAATTTCAGTGTGTGTGTGTGTGTGTGTGTGTGTGTGTGTGTGTGTGTGTGTGTGTGTGTGTGTGTGTGTGTGTGTTTGTGTGTGTGTGTGTTTGTGTGTGTTTGTGTGTGTGTGTGTGTGTGTGTACTCACCTATTTGTGGTTGCAGGGGTCGAGTCCTAGCTCCTGGCTCCTGTGTGTGTGTGTGTGTGTGT